>NC_072738.1:41305370-41492418 GCF_026930045.1 Uloborus diversus
AGTCGTCAAGTTTTTGCATGTGTCA
Source organism: Uloborus diversus (assembly GCF_026930045.1). Classification (NCBI taxonomy): domain Eukaryota; kingdom Metazoa; phylum Arthropoda; class Arachnida; order Araneae; family Uloboridae; genus Uloborus; species Uloborus diversus. Next base: position 41,305,396 of record NC_072738.1, read on the forward strand.
TTTTGTTACTTTCTTCTATATCTAATATATAGAAGAAAGTATTGGATTCGTGCAAATTTTCGAATTTCGAATTTTGACGGATTCGAACGTTTTGAGGTGTGCTGAGTTCATTTCGACTATTTTTGGAAAATGTCTGTCTGTCTGTGTGTGTGTGTGTATGTATGTATGTGTGTGTGTATGTATGTGTGTGTGTATGTATGTGTGTCACGTCTGTGTGTGACCAGTTTTTTGTGGCCGCTCTACAGCAAAAACTACCGCATGAAATCGAACGAAATTTGGTACACATATGTGCCCGTATGTGAACTTGTGCCCATTGGTTTTTGGCGCGAATTCCTCCAAGGGGGGTGGAGCAATAGGACGTTTTTTGAGTTACGCGTGCTTGCTATTCCTCAGGAAGTAACTGGCGGAATCAAACAAAATTTGGTCCATACGTTGCCATTAACAGGAACAGGTGCTGATTCAATTTTGGTGTCAATAACTCAAACGGGGGTTGAGCTATAGAACGTTTTTTTGTCGTCAATTGTGACTGCTGTATCTCAAGAAATAATGAACGGAATGAAAGAAAAATTTATCGGCAAGTAGCCCTTAGTGGGTATAAGAGCTGATTTATTTTGGTGTCAACAGCTAAAAAGGGGGTAGTGCAATCGCCCGTTCTTTTTTTCCATTGTGAGTACCCAATCTCAAGAAGTAATGCTACGTTCTGGTTGAAATTTGGAATATATGTCAATCCATACGTAAACAGGCTTTGGTTCAATTTTGACGCCAATCGCTCCAAGAGTTGTTGATTTTTTTTTTTTTTTTTTTTTTTTGCGAATAAAAATAGCTTTATTAATGCAACAATAAGAAAGATAAATCGTAATAGATTGTCGTCTGCGTATTTCTCGTGATTTTAATTGTATGGAAATGATCGGAAATATTATCTCAATGATTTAAAATTTTTAACTGTTGCCATCTTATGTTTGTTAACAAATAAAATATTTGTAATTAATTCAAGCAAGGCTTTTAAAATAACTTTCAATTTTCGCTCTTTGCTTTGTTTTTGCAATAATTCAGACATTGGGATGGTCGTCAAGTTTTTGCATGTGTAATTTTGTTTTTGTTGGGAATATTGCTTCCTCGTCAAGCATGGGGAGGGATCAGAAAAAAAAAAAAAAGAAAAATATAGAAGAAAGTTTCGTGATGGCCACAACATACTAGTTCAAAATATTTTCCCAATATTTTTTTTTGTTGGGAATATTGCTTCCTCGTCAAGCATGGGGAGGGATCAGAAAAAAAAAAAAAAAAAAAAGAAAAATATAGAAGAAAGTTTCGTGATGGCCACAACATTCTAGTTTAATTTTTACTTTCTTCTATATCTAATATATAGAAGAAAGTATTGGATTCGTGCAAATTTTCGAATTTCGAATTTTGATGGATTCGAACGTTTTGAGGTGTGCTGAGTCCATTTCGACTATTTTTGGAAAATGTCTGTCTGTCTGTGTGTGTGTATGTATGTGTGTGTACGTATGTGTGTATGTGTGTGTGTCACGTCTGTGTGTGACCAGTTTTTTGTGGCCGCTCTACAGCAAAAAACTATCGCATGAAATTGAACGAAATTTGGTACACATATGTGACCCTATGTGAACTTGTGCCCATTAGTTTTTGGCGCAAATTCCTCCAAGGGGGGTGGAGCAATGGGACGTTTTTTGAGTTATGCGTGATTGCTATTCCTCAGGAAGTAACTGGCGGAATCAAACAAAATTTGGTCCATATGTTGCCCCTAACTGGAGCAGGTGCTGATTCAATTTTGGTGTCAATAGCTCAAACGGGGGTTGAGTTATAGAACGTTTTTTGTCGTGAATTGTGACTGCTGTAGCTCAAGAAATAACGAACGGAATCAAACAAAAATTTTTTGACAAGTAGCCCTTAGTGGGTATAAGAGCTGATTTTATTTTGGTGTCAACAGCTAAAAAGGGGGTAGCGCAATCGCCCGTTCTTTTTTTCCATTGTGAGTGCCCTATCTCAAGAAGTATTGCTACGTTCTGTTTGAAATTTGGAATATATGTGAATCCATACGTAAACAGGCTTTGGTTCAATTTTGACTCCAATCGCTCCAAGAGGTGTTGATTTTTTTTTTTTTTTTTTTTTTTTTTTTTTTGCGAATAAAAATAGTTTTATTAATGCAACAATAAGAAAGATAAATCGTAATAGATTGTCGTCTGCGTATTTCTCGTGATTTTAATTGTATGGAAATGATCGGAAATATTCATAGACTAATAATAAGAGTAGACCGAGCTTTCTCATTCTTGCTGATGAAGAAAATTGGTTCATAGATGTATCATGTGACTAGTGGAAGGGCTTGGCGAAGACTTTGGCAGCATGGTTGCTAGATGGCAGCATTATCTATAGTTTGGCACTCGACATGTATTTTAAGACAATGTATTTTCATTAAAAAAACTTCCAGGTGCAGAGATTGAACTGTTTTTCTTTTAATTATGCATTATTTTGACATTAGTAATAGTTTTTGATCAGTTTTCGGTAACTTTTATTTCATTTGGAGCTGTCAGCGTTGGCGTGAACGAAATGGCTTAAACGTTTTGCGTTAACGCAAAAATGTACTAATCGGTATCTTAAATTGAAACTGTAGGTAAAAATCTTACCGTTTGCTGACTCTTCTTGGTCGCTTGCATCATTTATTGTTTAGAGAGTTATTGAAATTTACTAAAGAAAATGCACAATACTATCTAAACGAAAAACTCACTATATTAACTAAATATTTACAACTTAGAATAACAAATTTTTAAATCGGACTCCATAAAAAATCATTCTTCCGTGTTCCATCAATTCTATTTATTTTATTTCGCGCTGGCGTTGATCGTCTGCTACGATTAACGCCCGCTGTTGCTAGGATATCCACCAGTCACATGGTTTGGTTTATGAGCAGCAAAAGGGTTGCCATAGCTCGGTCTACTCTTATTATTAGTCTATGGAAATATTATCTCAATGATTTAAAATTTTTAACTGTTGCCATCTTATGTTTTTTAATAAATAAAATATTTGTAATTAATTCAAGTAAGGCTTTTAAAGTAACTTTCAATTTTCGCTCTTTGCTTTGCTTTTACAATAATTCAGACATTGGGATGGTCGTCAAGTTTTTGCATGTGTCATTTTGTTTTTGTTAGGAATATTGCTTCCTCGTCAAGCATGGGGAGGGATCAGAAAAAGGAAAAATATAGAAGAAAGTTTCGTGATGGCCACAACATACTAGTTCAAAATATTTTCCCAATATTTTTTTTTGGCATAATAACTTGAATGGACTTCTTTGAGAAAACCATACTCCTTTTTTACTTTCTTCTATATCTAATATATAGAAGAAAGTATTGGATTCGTGCAAATTTTCTAATTTCGAATTTTGATGGATTCGAACGTTTTGAGGTGTGCTGAGTCCATTTCGACTATTTTTGGAAAATGTCTGTCTGTCTGTGTGTATGTGTGTGTGTATGTATGTGTGTCACGTCTGTGTGTGACCAGTTTTTTGTGGCCGCTCTACAGCAAAAACTACAGCATGAAATCGAACGAAATTTGGTACACATATGTGCCCCTATGTGAACTTGTGCCCATTGGTTTTTGGCGCGAATTCCTCCAAGGGGGGTGGAGCAATGGGACGTTTTTTGAGTTTTGCGTGACTGCTATTCCCCAGGAAGTAACTGGCGGAATCAGACAAAATTTGGTCCATATGTTGTCCCTAACAGGTACAGATCCTGATTCAATTTTGGTGTCAATAGCTCAAACGGGAGTTGAGCTATAGAACGTTTTTTGCCGTCAATTGTGACTGCTGTATCTCAATAAATAATGAACGTGATCAAACAAAAATTTATCGACAAGTAGCCCTTAGAGGGTATAAGAAATGATTCTATTTTGGTGTCAACAGCTAAAGAGGGGGTGGCGCAATCGAACGTTCTTTTTTTTCCATTGTGAGTGCCATATCTCAAGAAGTAATGCTACGTTCTGGATGAAATTTGGAATAAATATGAATCCATATGTAAACAGGCGTTGGTTTAATTTTGGCGCCAATCGCTCCATGGGGGGCTGATTTTTTTTTATTTGTGTGAATAAAAATAGCTTTTTAATTGCAACAATAAGAAAGATAAATCGTAACAGACTGTCGTCTGCGTTCAGCTCGTGCTTTTAATTGCATGGAAATGATCCGAAATATTATCTCAATGATTTAAAATTTTTAACTGTTGCCATCTTGTGTCTGCTAACAGATAAATGTTTGTAATTATTTTAAGCAAGGTTTTTAAAATAATTTTCAATTTTCATTCTTTGCTTTGCTTTTGAGATAAATCAGGAATTGGGATGGTCATCAAGTTTTGGCATGTATAATATTGTTTTCATTGGGAATATTGCTTCCTCGTTAAGCATGGGGAGGGATCAGAAAAAAAAAAAAGAAAAATATAGAAGAAAGTTTTGTGATGGCCACAACATACTAGTTTTAATTTTATTTAAAATATAATCTTATCACAATGTGATGCTAGACACTTGATCTTGGATGAACTCATTTGTGTTTGGGTTGAAAGAGGAGAAATTATTTAATTGTCACAACGCCGATAATCGCTGTCTCAACGCACAAAGCAGCTTCTTTACCCCTATATTAATAAACAGCATCGATTTTGCCACAGCGGATCGAAAGTTAATCGATCAGAGCCAGATTATATAATTAGTACTGTTGTTGTTGCTGTCGTCATATCTGCACTACACGATTCAAATGCTTTCTGGAGGGGTTTTTTTGATCGAAAATACCTTCTGAAGCGGTGTTTCGATCAAAAATGCCTTCTGAAGGAAGTTTTTGATCAAAAATGCCTTCTGAAGGGAATTTTTTTTGATCAAAAATATATTCTGAAGGTTTTTTTTTTGATTGAAACAGCCCTTTCATATGCATAAACTACTGTATCAAAATTTGTCTTTATGTGAAAACCAATGCCTCAGGAGGAGGGGGTGTTTTCACCCCTCCCCCCTTTGCTGCGCTACTGATTGTCAATGCTTTTTTTCTCTTATTTCATAAAATTAATCTTGTACATTGCGAAATTTCACAAAATTTTACTCCTGCAGTCTTGAAATGAGTGCTATTTACTTCAATTTTTTTTTTAATAAATATTTCTTTCTTTCTTTCTTTTTTAAACATAGAATTCACGTACTGAATATCGGAGAGATCCGGGGCAAAATCAACGAAGAGAAGTCATTCTGTGCCTGATATGAGACCACATTTTTCAAGCAGCAGAACATTTTAAATGAACGATTGAAAGCATTCCAGTTTCGCTCGTATTTTTTAAAATTAAAACCAATACTTGAAATAAGTAGTGAAAAAGTTTTTTTGTTATTAAAACTACCTTTAAAATATTTTTCTATTTGGTTTTTCCTCAACAGAGAATTTCAAAAATGGCACCGTAGAGCAAAATATCTAAAACGAATCTTAATCTTTTCCAACTTTGTACAATAATGAAAATGCAACTCATTTTCAATTTGTATAGTTAGACACATCTTACTACTATTATATATATGAGAAAGTTTGTCTGTATGGATGTTTGTTACTCTTTCACGCAAAAACTACTGAACGGATTTTGATGAAATTTTACAATAATATAGCTTATGCATCAGAATAACACATAGGGTAGTTTTCGTACTGTTATTGGGGGCAATACCCCCTTAGGGGAGCAATAAAACACAATTTTCTTATAAATTCTCTAATATGGGGATGAAAAAATACTTGCACATATTTACATTATATGTCCATCGAAAGCTCTGATTTTTCTGCTGAAGATGGCACCTGTTCGAAATTTTTAAGTAGAATAAAAAACGAGTTATGAACTTTTTAGTTTCATGTTCGAAGGCTTTCCTCAACTCAATACAGTATTTAGTGTATCATCTCAACTCCCTGTCGATAGCGACAATTGTTGTCTTGTTGACTATCTTTGCTTTTCGTAACTGTTCAAGGCTCAAATCTTTCAAAAGGCTTTTCTCAAGTCAAATCTTGAAGTAAGATTTTTGCACAAGATTGGCAAATACTACATGGATTTGGCTGATTATTTTCCATTTTAATGCAACTTTGAGGCAATTAATACGTTTTTTTTTTTTGAGCAATCACGATTGCTTATTGTTCTCACTTGACTGTTTTCTAGGTCCTATCATTTTATTTTCCCGCCAGCACCCTCTGCAGCACCACCGTCGACCGGCATCACATTGCTGCTCCTCTAGCAAAAACCTTCTCCAGATTGCGTCCATATCCTACACGCATACATACACACACGCATGCCTACACACACACACACACACATATCTACACGCATGCCCACACACACACACACATACCCACACATACACATATATACACACATACCCACATACACACACATACTTGCACACAGACACAAACACACACGCCTACATACACACATACCCACACACACATGCCTGCACACAAGCAAAAAAACACGTGATTGCGAAAAACATAATTTTAATTCAAGATGTCAAAATTCAAATTAATTTTTTTTTATTTGTTTGTGTTGACTGGGTATTTAATCAATCAGCAGGAATCTAGCCAAACGTTTTTTGTGGAATCATTTCAGTAGCTAAGGCATTTGGCAATTTTTTCAACTGTCGCTGTTTGTGAAGCTAAAGAGTACGCAATACTGATTCTCGGTTTTCACCATGTAACCAAATATCGCCATTTCTTTAATATTTCTTTTTTTAAATTTGTTAACACGTAAAATTATTCGCCAACTAAATCAAGCAAATCCATAAACAGCACAAAAACTTCCATTAATTTGTCTTTGCGCACAATTTCAAACAATTGCCAAATTTTTACTATTTATTGGAAACATTTCGGGTAGCAATACTTTATAATCACTAGAAGTATCTCAGTATTTGGCGACACTATCTCTTCGATGAAAATTAGTAACACACAGTTTTACCAACTAGGGAGTGCACTGTAACAAATTTCGGAAACGTTTCTGGATATATCGGAAACGTTTCCGAAATAGTAGGAATCCTTCATCCAATAGCGAACTCCTCAATATTCAGAAAGCTTTTTGTTATTTCAAGATATCTAGAAGCGGAAGTGATGACGCAACGCTTCGAAACCTATTTCATCCTTCCCACACAGGCGCCAATGAGTCGGAAATAACGAGAACTTCCTTTTTTCTTATCTATGGTTGCTGCAGTCAGAAACTGTTTAGCTTTGGATTGCTTGTTATTTCATGTCTAGAGAGTAGTAAAATGTGTCGAAACTAATTTTACGCCTTTGCATTTTGGACTGCCCTTGATTTTTTAGACGATGTACGCAGCTATTAAGTTAGTTAATAACCATTTGCTTCTTTAACAATTTCCAATGCGACCATAATTAGATATATATTGTGTGTTCAAGCGTGAATAGTTTCAACACCCGTGTTTATACTTAATGAAACGAAACCCTTTGGATTACTTATTCAGTTGTAATGGAGGTACTTAGATTTTCTTCCGCTCATGTTCACTTGTAAGTATTAATGAATATTTTAAAACATGTTGTTATATACATTTATATTTTTGTTGATTTGCATTTGATGAGGCTCCAATTGTAACTGTTTTTGGGTTTATCGAATTAATTTAAAGTTATCCTACATACCTATGTGCGCGGTGTACTATTTGTTGTAACCAACTGAAACTGATTAACTACGCAAAAGAAGTAAGATTTATATTTGAGAAGCAATCACAGAAAAGTTATTTCGAAATACTTGGATGTACATACATTTTGGTTCAAAAAGAAAAAAAAATCAATTGTTTAATTCATTAGAAATATGGTAATGCAAATATTTTCTAGTATTGTAATATGCTTCACAAAAAATGTGCCGGTATAATTTATCTTTTTTTATTATAATTTATTCATTCATTTAAAAATATTTATACCATTAGAAAATGACCATGTTATCTATTAGTAAGAACATAGTTATGAAATTAATTCATCTGCTTTTTCATTTTGTTAAATGTGGTTAACAATAAAAATATTCCTTGACATTAGTTCCGAAAATAACATTTCCTTCGTGGATATACTAGTTTAATGTAGGACAGTCAGGAGGAATAAGCAGTGGCAAAAATGGAACAGCTGCATTTACATGCTGAAATAAAAAGTAATATTATTTCATGTCATCGTTTTAAAAGTGATCAGTTTTTAAATACTATGTTATTAATATGCAATGCACATATGGTGAGAAGACGAGGGGCGTTCACCACGCAGACTGTGCCATTGACATTTTCAAGGGGTTGCTTTTTTTAAGGTGGGGGGCGCTTTATATCATTTTATGGGTGCACCATCACTCTTATGGTGTGGGGGGGGACTCTCGTATATATGAAATGGAATAATCATGTAATAGAGTTCAATGTTTTAATAAATAAAATATATAATGCATTTTGCGCACACTCTAAATCAGTAACCTATTTTGATTAAGTATCTATATTTGTGATAAACTGGAAAAGGGAAAGAACAGAAGAATAAACCCGAATGGTTCCAGCAGGGGGACTTTGGTGTCATATTTAAATTCATCAATTTCTCTGTTGGTACTTTTCGGTACACTTTGTTCGTCAAAGAAATTGACTTGACGTGAACGAATTTCGGAACGCAAAGTGTAGGTAAGTTCAGTCAAATTTTATCCGAAAATAAAAGCTATCAAGTTTGATACAAGATATGTTTTTAAGTTCTGCATTAAAAATACAATATGTTGAAAATTTTGTCTTGAAAATATTGAGATAAAAACTGAAGTTTAATATTGTTTAACAAACAATCCCACTTTTGAGAAAGTACTCCTCTTCCCTCCCCCGACGATTTTGTGATTATGAATGTAACTACTATATTATTTCATAAATTTTCAAAAATTCGTAACTTTGCATATGTTATGCTGTTAACAATGATATTTGTCATTAGAAATTCAGAAAAAAAGAAAATCCACGAATGATTCTAAAATTGCTTGTTTCATTGCTCTTAGATATGAAAGAATTGAAACTGATATGGCATGCAATACTATAGTAAAGAATTATTTTTTAGAAAAAATCACGGAAAAAGGATTCCGAAATTCTCAGAAACCTTTTTGAAAATTGTTTGGAGAATTCCGAAATACTCGGAAACGTTTTCGAAACTTTCATGAACCACAGCTGCACAGAATACTCAGAAACATTTCTGGAAATTACGGAAAGAGGATTCCGAAATACTCAGAAACGTTTCTGAAAATTACAGAAAGAGGATTCCAAAATACTCAGAAACATTTCTGTAAATAATAGAAAGAGGATTCCGAAATACTCAGACACGTTTCTGGACATTACAGAAAGAGGATTCCGAAATACTCAGACACGTTTCCGGACATTACAGAAAGAGAATTCCGAAATACTCAGAAACGTTTTTGAAAATTTCATGAACCGCAGCTGCACGATATACTCAGAAAGGTTTCCGAATTTTTTTTACAGTGTGGGGGCCTCATTTCAGGTATCCCAATACGATTAATGCAAATTTAATAACATTTTAAATCGTAGTAAGGGATTACGGGTGGCTACGTTTTTTAAAAGTTTTTTCTTCAATATGTTTCTTATTATTATTACAGACCCAGACAACGGCGGGTATTTTTGCTACGTACAATTATATGGTAACTAAATAAAGTTGTGAAATAGAGTCCGCCCCAACTTACCCCAGTTGCCGTCGAACAAAGATTTATTTTTCGCCAGGAACGGCCAAATACATGCAAACATTTTCTTTATAGCATCTTACCTTCGGAATTAAAAATCATAGCTTATGAATATAGATTAACCAAACATTTTACCCAGTTTCATAAACTTGGCAAGTCTCCGCCGAATGTATGGTACTGTTGTCCTTTGGCGATTAATAATGGATTTGGATTTATTATTTTACATTTTAAAGCTGCTTTTAATTGCAAAAATGTAAAATGAAACTAAACAAAATGACATTTTAAAAACTTATTTGATAGGAAGAGTTATGATAACGTGTTCGGGACGAGGGTTCAAAAATTTTGGCGCTATAGCCATTACAAAAGTTGCATTAAAATGTAAAAATTCCGCCAAATTAATTTTGGTAAAAAGATCATTAAGTACTTTAAGTACTATGAGGTATTGAAGTTAAAATTAATCCGCCAAAATAGTGAAACACTCTTAAAGAACATTAAAACTGCTATTAAAATGTAAATTAATCCACCAAATTCATTTTTATCTCCAGTCTTACCAGGCGACTACGTTAGTGCATTGGCAAATTATTTAAAAATTTTATGAAACTTTTCATTTTCTTTTTTGTGTGTATTTTTAAGGGTTAATGATGCTAATTAGGATTTTGTGGAATTAATGTCCCTATTTTAATGGCGGCAATGGAGAATATTGTTCTTTATTTCTTTCTTTTATTTTGTTTTTGTTTTTTTATTTGTTTTTTATCCTGTCGGACCTGTATTGATTAAGAGTTTTGGAAATAATCATGACTGAGATCATCAGAGGGAAATGTTATTTGAAAACGCTGATAGAGACCATTTTAATAGAGACTTTCGGGAATTTTTCTCTTTGCGAAATGAGAAGTTTTTTGTACTATTGTCCTCATTTAAATGGGAACTTAAAAAAGAAAAAAAAACTGTTGTCTTTACTCTGATTTTAATGGTATTTTCACTCTGAACTTTTTGGTATTGTGATCAGAACCGTTTACGTTATTTGGAAACAGTTGATTTCCTTCTAATGGGGATTTTAAAGGTTTGATGTTCTCACTCTAAAGGGACATTATTACAATCAGGATTTGTAGTGATTGTTGACCCTATTTTTGGGACGATATCTCCGGTAAGACGCTATACATTATACAATAATTTAAATAGCCGGTGTAGCACAGGATATTATTTGACGGAGATCAGGATTATAAGGAAACTGTTTCACTTTATTTAAGAATAGTTGACCTCACTCGAATTGGATTTTTTGAGAATTTCCCAAACTAACTTCTTTAAAACTCCTGAACGTTTTCGTGATTTATTTTGTCTGATTTTTTGGGTATCTTCCCAGTTTCGTCGACATTTCATTTACCCCCCCCCCTTCCCCCTGATTTTCAGTTTTAATCATACCTTTTGATACATTTAAAGGGGCAGGCAATTTGAAATGTCTGCGAAACTGGAAACAAACCATTTTTAGTAACTAATTGACCTCTGCCTGCGTTAACCGTTAACTTGAATCGATTGAAAAAAAAAAAAAAACATCAACGTGTGTAAAGCCACGGGTAAAAGCTAGTTTAGATATATTTGAAGATGTCTCTAATTGTGCTCAAATGTTCTGAAAACATCGCGGAAACATTTATTTATGTATGGAAGTAATGAATGAGCGGTTAACATTGTTTTAGCACAAATTGAAAAACGTTCTGCAAAATCGAAATAGCTCCAAATTTTAATTTTCAAAATGTCGACATTAAAGCTTAAAACACCAAATATTATGCATAATGAAAGATGATATTTGTCTTCATATGCAGAGAGCTTCAAAACACTCGGTAAATATTTTAAGAGATGATATAAGGGCTCATTTGGAGCAGAAATAAACGTAGACACCATGGTATATCTCCAATCTAGTTATTCTACTGAAAAGTGTCCAAATCCTAAAATAATCCTTAGTTTTGGAAGCTGTTAAAACTGCTGAAGAACAGAGAAGAAAGTCCTATTGTATATCAGTCTTTTTAGAATACCTTATTTCATGGCGAAATACAAGCTCTAAATTATCTCATCTATACATATAAAAATGGATGTTGGTAAATTTGTTCCCTAAGATCTCAGAAACTACCCGGCAGATTTGGCTGAAACTTTCACCTTTTGTTCTTTTTGGTACTGGGGAATTTTGTAGACCAGTTCGAAAGAAATCCGATTGATAGTTCCTTTTTCATTCTAATTTAAGTCCCAATTTTGCATAAATGCCCCAATATGACGGTGAAAAAATCGTGCACATATTAAAATTATGTGTCCATCGAAAGTGCTTATTTTTCTGCTGAAGATGGCATCTGTTAGAAAGTTCTAAGTTGTATGAAAAACGAGTAATGAGCTTTTTTCGTCCAATGTTCGAAGACTTTCCTCAATACAATTCATTATTTAGTGTATCATCTCAATTTCCAGTTCATAGCTAGAATTGTTAAATATTTTTATGTTTCGTCTGACTGTGGTTTTTCTCAAGTCAAATCTTAAAGTAACGTTTCCCCCCCCCCCAAGATTGGCTAATGATAACTAGATTTGGGTGATTATTTTCCATTTAAATGGAACTTTAGTGTTATTAATGTTTTTTTTTATTGTTATTTGTGCTGATATGACACTTAATCATTATCCAATCTAACAACAGAAACCTCGCCAAAATTTATGCAGAAAGATTTCAGTAGCGAATGCATTTGGCAGTTTTTTCAACTGTCGCGGTTTTTGAAGCCAAAGAGTTCGTAATAATGTTTGTCAGCTTTCACCATGTAAACAAAATATTGCCAATCAAAGAATCTTTATAAACCTTTTTTTTTTGTAAAATAATTCATCAACTAAATTAGGCAAATCCATTAACAGCACAAAAACTTCCATTAATGTGACATTGTGCACAAACCATCGCCAAATTTTACCACTTATTTTGGAAACATTTCGGATGAAATTCTTTAACGCCGTTTTATGGTGACCAAAAGTATCTCAGCATCTGGCGACAATATCTCTTTAACAAAAATTAGTAACCTATCGTTTTACAAAGTAAGGAGGGGGAGCATTATCCAAGGTATCCCAAAACGAATCCCGCAAATTCGGTAACATTTTAAATCACACCAAGAACCCACAATAATTGAAATTTTCTAAAATAACTAAAGGAGCATTCCACAGTATTTTTGACATTTATGTAGAGTCCGTAACGTGACCTTTTTTGCCATAACTTTTTAATTTTCTGTTTGATTAGCATATTATTTTATTTTGATCTTTTCCTACCAACACACCAGCTCAAATTAAAATAATTTGCAAATCAAACGGTAAATTAAAAAGTTATGGCAAAAAAAGGTCACGTTACGGACTCTACATAATGTCAAAAATACCGTGGAATGCCCCTAAGGCAAGTAGAAGGGGATTACGGGCGCGTGGCTACATTTTTTTTAAACAGTTCGTACTTCAATAGACATACAGAGAAGGTAACACTCCATGTAAAAAAAAAGTATTAACTGATAAATCTTTTTAAACATGTGAAGTTTAATTTCATATTTCGGAAATTCTTCAAATTTGTATATGCTTAAATTTTGTGTTTTCGTTTCTAAATGAATACTATTTTGCTCTTTTTACTTACTGATATTTTAGTTTTATGAGTAAGGAAGAAGCTAGATTTTAAATCACGTCAAAAAGGTGTGTTTTCAATTCTTTCACTTAAAACAGAAAACAAATGCAAGTAACGATTGTTTCTCATAATTACTGTTAACCCAGGCAACGCCGGATAATTTTGCTATAAGCAACTAAAATTAAGATTTTTTAAAAACCCCGACTGGGTCGCAAATGTCGAATCAAGAGAGAAAATTGAAAATCCTTTCAAAAGCCTTATACTATTAATATCAATTACAAGTATTTTATTTGTTAACAAATAGAAACTGGCAGCAGATGAAAAATTAAAATCTTTGTTTTTAATTTCTTTGTTGGCCTACAATGAAATCGGTTACTAATCGCTGAAAAAAGGCTTAGCCGTATTTAAAATCTGCTTCAAAAAGCGTTATAATTCGAATCCTATGTTACATGGAAGTTACAAACACATTCTAACAGACGCAGAAAAAAACTATATTTTGGTACCAAATTTTAAATTTTTTAAATATATTTTCACTACAAAAATCGCAAAAAACCTTTCAGAGATTTTCAATTAATATCTTCGTTAATTAGGGTCATCCGAAGACGCAATCTAGCTTAGAACACTCTCGATCAACTCTCCTTTCGAACAAAAATAAAGTTTTTCAAAATCGGTCCATCCGTTTAGTCGCTAGAGTGCCACAGACAGATACACACACACACACACACAGAGACACGTCAAACTTATAACCCCCTTCCTCTGTGTGTCTGGGATTTGAAAAAAAAAAAAAATAATAAACAGGATTTCGTTGCAAGGATTGCTGTATCTTCTGGCGTTGTATAAGAGACATCGGATGTTTTTGCCAATAATTTGATTTTTTTTTTCTTCAAAGATGTTTCAGCGCTTGTACCTTGCCATTAAATGAAGTATTACAACAAGACTGATGATAGAGTTTTTTTTTTTTTTTTTTTTTTTTTTTTTTTTTTTTTTTTTTTTTTGCCTGCAGCGATTTTAGTAGCTTAAAAAGATTGGGATTTTTTTACGATTTAGACACTTTTCGATCTTATAACTTGAGAACAATTGCGAAAGACAATGGTATGTGATTTCTGCTCCAAATAAGCTCTTTATCTCTCATATGTCTTTAAAAAAATTCCGAGAGCTTAGAAGCACCCAAAGCAAAACACATAACCGACAAAAAGCGAACATGCTTCCTTGCGGCACCGTGGTTTTCAATTACTCATCAATAGATCACCAAAATTCAATTTCAGAACTTGATGTCTATTTCAAAGCCATTTTGGAAAGTTTTCTGTTGCAGGCATTTGCAATATTATAGTCTTTTTATCTCTTTTAAGCTCAAGGTTGTAAAGTTTTTTTTTTTTTTTTTTTTTTTTTTTTTTTTTTTTTTTACCGTATCATGCGTTGGTTTAAGTAGTGAGTTCTACCATAAGTTCATCACTTGATTTTGGCAAGTGCATTCGTAAACTCTGAGAAGTCGACAATGATATTAAGTCCAAGTTCTGTATTCAAATGTTTGAATTCAACACATTCAAGATTGATTTCTTTTTCCTGAAATTTCTGACTATTCAAAAACTTTCGTTTCGCATTCATCTGTGGTTTCAGATGTCTTCTGGACATTTTTCACAGCTCTGCAGAGTCATAGTTGGAGTCTGAAGTAAAAAATTTCATGAATCGGAGTCGATAATTTTCCCTCCGAGTCCCCAAAACTGCCAGGGCTGCGGAGTCATGGAGTCGGATTCGGACTGATTGTGGGATGAAGGACTCTGAGTCGGAGTCGATCATCTTTTCTACGACTCCGCAGCCCTGGCTTTCCCACTCAACCTTCCGCTCAGTTCATCGTGATTTGCCTTCCGTTCTCGTCAACTGGAACAAGTCTCGGGATTCGTAAATCCCGCCATACTTGCCGATATTTTCCTATCGCTTGCATCACTTCCCGAGCGCTGTACGGGCAGGAAGAGTATCTGTTTTGACAACTTTCTTCTGGTGAAAAAGTAATCGTAAATGCGATTCGAGTAGATGGTTCATCTTCATTTTCCTCATCCATGTCACTGTGAAAGTAAACAGAAATTTGAATGAGAATCACGTTTTAACATTTTAGAAACTAATTTAACATTTTAAAAACAATATGCGTCATTCATGTTGTTTTTTCATTTCATTCATAACGATTTCCTAATTTGGCAATGATTTAACATCTGTACAGTCACCCAGGTATTTGCCACCATACTTGGTGAAGGTAACGTACAGACTCCTCGTTTGGCAATACCATGCATAACTTTCTCTTTTTAACGGACATAGGATTTTTTTTCTATAAATGGCGCATTTTGAATACTATTCAGTAAATACAGGTACATTAGGTTACATAACTTTGCTTCTTTAGCTTCCTCATATTCGATTTTGTGGACTTTTTTGAAAAATGCATTTTAGATAGAAATGAAGGAAAAATTAGTGTACCGATTGGTGCTTAAAAAAAAGCTGTTTGAAAAATGATTAAAAGTGCCACTAAATTGTAAAATAATCCGCCATAGAAAAAAATAAATAAAAAAAAATAAAAACAAAACAAATTTAACCAGTGAAATTCTCTTTAGATAAAGCAATTCGCCAAGCAAATAAAACAAGCCTTTGAATAAAATAAAAGGTTTCATTAAACTGCAAAAAACTTCGACGAGAGACTTCCGTGGAAAGCAGGTACGAAAATATTTATTTTCGATGCATAAAGGAACATTATTACATGGGTCAATAATTCGACAAAGAAAGCAGATTTCAAAGCTAGGGCAAAAGACAATTTTGAACTAAAAGATCTTCCATTGAGATAAGGATGCAGAGATGAAGGATTCAATAACCCTTTAACGTAAACGGATGTTACTTCCGTTTTTCTTTACTATGGAAAACATGATCGTTTAGAAACAGGAGCCATTTTCAAAGTGTGTACTGCCAAAGTTCAATTTCTTTTTCTCTATCTTTTTCTTCAAATCTTTGAAATTATTTCCCAAAATGTTGAAAAACTTACAACAGCATCCTTCCGTACAATGCTAATGTGATAACTCATTATTAGTAATTTGATTTATATCTTACATCTGAACTACTCAAAGTAAGGGCAGATCGGAACCTGACATTCATGTGGAGCTGAAAAATATTCACTCATGCATAGCTTTTGTTTTCAAGGCGTTACCTTGGAGAATGTCTCTTTCGACTTGATTACCCAATAGGTAATGTAATATTTCAGTGCAAGCTGTAGAGCAGTGACAGGCTGTCTTTGTTCAGAAGCAGACCAAAAGAATGGTGGGTCAACTCAATTTTTCACAATGTTCGATAAGGGCTCATGAAGTTATTATTCAGAAATTTCTTCAATACAAATTCGTTGACTGAAGCTGTGACTGTATTGCTTCATAATCTGATTGGAGCCGCGATTTGCTAGGCTCTTTTAAAGTAACTTTTAGTGGGTTAACTTCGCCCCCCCCCCTTTAGAATTTTTAGTGTGTTTGACTTGAAATTGTAGAACTGTAGAAAGCACTTTACTGACAATGTTGTGACATTAGCTTCCTTTTTTTTTTTTTTTTTTTTTTTTGGCGTTGAGAAATAAATTACACAGTACACTTATGACACTATAATCAAATAATCCTGAAGTGACTGTTTAGAAACTGCTCTTTAGTACTGATTTGAAGTCTTTGAAATTTCTCATCCATATATTGTAATATTCTGTGCAACATACAGAAATCTTGTGGTTCTGTGAAATCAAAATGGATAGTTTTTAAACAATAGAAAAAAGTATTTATATTATTCACACTTACTTTTATCAAAGTAAGTTATTTTATTTCCGTCCTAAATCCCCTTAAGTGGCAGAACTTTAACAAAGTTAATAATGGGGTCGTTTCCAAAATTTTAAAAGTATTTTTTTCTGAAAGAGCATGCTTAAAAACATAAGATCTGACAATTTTTCGATAAATTTGTTTACGTTTAATATTTTTAAAAAAATCTCTTGTGATTCTCTTTGAAAACTGTTACCTTAATTATATCAGAGACACGTATTTTTTTCGTTATAGGTACTTTACGGCACATTAATAATCTTGGCGATTGTTTTTGTTTAGCTTATTATTAGCATGTTTGATTAAACCTACGTAGCAACTACTTATTTGGGGAAACTAAACAAGACTTGAAACAGAACTAATAAAATGAAAAGTAATTTTCCAAATATTTAAACCAATCCATTTAAAGTAAAAAAGTTCGCCAAATGAAAAACCCCAGTAATTAGCCAAATAGACTTTAAATGATCCATTAACATGTAAAATTATTTGCTAAATGAAAATATCGAGTCATAAATAAATGCGAACGTTCCATTAAAATAGAAATTAGGAAAGATGGAGCAAACATGACGACGATGTAAGCAAATTTTTCAAATTTTCTTACATTTTACGGGGTACGGGATACAGGATTTCCTTTTCGTTCTAGATGTACTGTGTTTTTTAATTACGTTGTTTTTCTGCTGGGTAATTTTCGTTTAAACATTTACGGTAAAAAATATTGGATCGCTAATATGTCGGAGTGCACTTCGATCGCTAAATGGGTGGGTTGCTGTAGTGTAGTCGCTTGGCGAGTTTGGAGATAAACAATAAAGTTGCGGAATTATTTTACAATTTAAAAGCTACTGTTAATGTAATTTTGAAGTAATTTTTGTTTATTTGGCAAAATATTTAAATTGCAAATAATTGTTTTTCGGTATTTAAAGGGTGTTTACGCATTTAAGTAAAAGAAATTGGTTATTTTACATCAGAGGGGAGCGGGAGGATTCTTTTTCTTCAAGGAACTTTTTTTCTTTGATCGGATTGCTAATCGATCAGAGTTTGCATCACTCTCTAATCGGCTGGGTTACGGCATCGGGATCACTTGGCGAGTTTGGTGATAAACAATAGATTTGCGAAAATTTTCCCTTTTGAAAGCTACTGTTGATGCAATTTGACGCCTTTTGGCTAAATATTTTTGATAGCAAAAAAAAAAAAAAATCCGCTTCACTCGCAAAATGACTGGGTTCCGGTAGTGTGGTCGCTTGGCGAGTTAGTCGATAACAATAGTTGGATGATTATTTTAAATTTTAAAGCAGCTGTAAATGTAATTCAATATTTTGGAAAATTGTTTTGAATTCCATTGAATTCCAAAAAAAAAAAGAAAAAAAAAAAAAATCGACTTGTTTTTAACCAAATGAAATATACGACTTTTTTTTTTTTTTTGGAGCAATCACATTGCTTATTGTTTTTATTTGACTGTTTTGAATTCCTATGATTTTATTTTCCCGCCGCCTCCCTCTGCAGCACCACCGTCGACCAGTCGCCTCACGATGCTGCTCGTCTAGCGTAAACCGTCTCCAGGTTGCATCCATATCCTACATACACGCATGCACACACCTACACTCACATACACACCAACACACAGACATACACACACATACACACCAACACACAGACATACACACACATACACACGCATACATACACCTACACACATACACACCAACACACGCATACACTCCAACACACGGACACACACCAACACACGCACATATACACACGCGCACATATGGGCGCGCATATGCAAAGTTGAAAGGGGGGGCTCAAATATTTTCCCCGCGGTTTAGATGGATATTTTCCACGTGGAAACCGATTTCAGGACAGATTAGAGTCATTAAAATTTGACATTTTTAATAACTTATTCATTAATGGCTGGAGAAGAAATGTTTTTACATTTTTGCAAAGAAAAAAGTACTAAAAGCAAGGAAGCTCTAATTTCAAAGGGGGGGGGACTCGAGCCCCCCCTTGCCCCCCTATATGGGCGCCCTTGTACACACACACTCATGCCAGCACACGCAGACACAAACACGCCTACATACACACACACTCATGATTGCGAAAAACATAATTTCAAAATGTCAAAATTCAAATTAATTTTTATTTATTTATTTATTTATTTTTTGAGAAATCACATTGCTTATTGTACTCATTTGACTGTTTTGAATTCCTATGATTTTATTTTCCCCCGCCTCCCTCTGCAGCACTACCGTCAACCGGCCTCACGATGCTGCTCCTCTTGTGAAAACCGTCTTCAGGTTGCATCCATATTCTACACACACACGCATACATACACACACCTATACACTCACACACCTATACACTCACACACCTATACACTCACACACCTATACACTCACACACCTACACACACGTTTACACCTGCACACATATACACACACTCCTACACACACATACACACACTCATGCCTGCGCACAGACACAAACACACATGCCTACATACATATACACACTCGTGATTGCGAAAAATGTAATTGGAATTCCAGATATCAAAATTCAAATTAATTTTTATTATTATTTTTTTATTATTTATTTATTTATTTATTTTTATTTTATTTTATTTTAATTAATTAATTAATTTATTTATTTTTTGACAACGATTTTCGAATGTCTCACGGGATTTTTTTTCTTTTTTCGTTAGACAGACGGAACAGCTAATCAATCGGGGTTCGCTTCACTCGCTAAGAGCTCGGTTGCGGTAGCTGGTCGCTTGGCGAGTTAGGCGACAAACAATAGAGTTACGGAACTATTTTATATTTGAAAGATACTATTTGATGTATTTTTTGGTTATTTGTTGAACCATTTCAAATTGCAGATAAAAAACCGCTTTATTCGGTAAACGGCAGGGTAACGGTAGCGAGGTTGCTTGGCGCGTTAAGCGATGAACTATGCAGTTGGGATTTTGAGTTTTAAAACTACTGTAAATCTTTTTAAATGTTTTGGCGAATAGTTTTAAATTCCAAAGAGACTTTAAAAGTTTTTTTTTTTTTTTTTTGAAAAATAATCATTTCACATTTCGGGGGGGGGGGGGCGTGGATTTTTTTTATTCAACAGACTTCCTTTAAATTCTTAGCACGGGCATCACTGTGCGGGTACTGCTAGTATATATATATATATATATATATATATATATATATATATATATATATATATAAATCTCGTGTCACGATGTTTGTTCGGGGTAAACTCCGAAACTACTCGACCGATTTTTCTCAAATTTCATATCTCAAATTTCATATCTACGTGTCATTTGGTCCAACTAAAAAGATAGGATAGTTTTTATAATTTTTTATTGCAAATTTCATATTAATTATGCAATAATAGTGTGAATTAATTGTTTAGTTCTAAAAATTCTTAATAGATGGCGGTGTAAGTTAATTAATCAATATAACTCTAACATCGTGTGACTTACTGCTAAAAACACCATGAAAAAAAAACTCAGCCATGTTATTTAGAATTTCCATATAACGTTCAGGGATATTAAGGTTATTATTCACTTCCTGAGAAAATCAACTATATTTTTCAAAACGTTTCCTTGAATTGCTACAAATTGCAGATTTCACACCGTTGTGAAAAATATTTTTCTCCACCAGTATCAGGATTAACTAAACGTATTTAATAAGTGTATCGGTTTCGGAGCGGTTACGTTTCGTCCAGATTGAAGGAACACCCAATGCGAAAACAGATCTGGATTACGAAGCTTTGCCAGAGTTGCAGAGACTGTCTTCGCGTAAGCAATGCGTGCATAAATGCTTTGCGAGCTTTCTTAGAAAAACAGGAAGATTCCAGGCTATTATATTGAACCTGCGTTAGGTTTCTCTGAAGGTGCGAGAATCGTAACTGCCTTTAACTAAGAAGACTACTGAATTCTTCAAAAATATTCCTGATTAATTTAAGGAAGGTTAATGAATTTAAGCGGAAAACAATTATTTTCTTTATTTTGTTCCCCAAGAAATTTTTAATATCATTAATTCTTGCAAAGATACGTTCGAACAGAATATTGCAGTGACAGTTGCATCGTCAGGCATTGCTGCTACTTTTTTTAGATGGTAGACGAACAGCACATTCAGCATTAAAGTTGCCTATTAGATATTCATAACAAACAAAACGCAATGTGTAACATTAAAGAAAAAAAAATCGTGGAATGGCTGTAGTGTTGCAGGAGAGTGAAATTGAAATTTGGGATAAGTGTACTATGGCTCATGAGTAAAAGCATTCATTTGAAGCACATCATAGGATTGTGCAAGATTTGAACGGCAACGATAATTTTTTACACGAAATCGTCTGAATACTGTCTGGGGACTTCCGGCAGACATTACCAGTTATTCCGATGAAATCAACGCATGTTTAAAACAATCGTTTTTATAGCGTAATGTCGAGGTAATGCGATTGGCCATGAACATGCGAGTATAAACGCAAAATAATCTAATCGCACAAGTATTTTCTAAGCAATTGCTGGGTATTGGAAATGGTGAAATTGAACTGCATCAAAATATACAGTACAACAAATAGCCAGACAATTTCTACACTGCCGTTGAGACGAAAAGTGAACTAATTGAGAGTCTCGGATAAATTTAATTTTTTTTAAATCATATTTGCCTCTGTAATCGCGCTGGTTTTGTAGCAGTTTTGTTTTCGGTAAACATTCCCGAACAGACAGGAATATTTGTGGATCGTCAATTGTCAACTGTCAAATACATATCCCGATGCATGTCGCAAATTGTATTTATTGGTCGCACAAAGTCATTGGGAGTTGACACTTTCTAATGCATGTTTGATATAAGGAGAAACAGTATTCGTCAACTGTTTAAAACAATTTTGACGACATACTATCCAACACAATCATCATTTTTTAAGGAGAAACTATATAACTTTCACGTTTTTAACAAACACACAAATGTCCAAATCCAGATTTTACACCAGAGATGAATATGAAGCTTCAGTTTTAACTGAAGGTTTTTGCGTTTCAATTTCAAATTTGCCACTTAATTATTATGATAGGCCGTTACTTGATAGTTGGGCCACCGACTTAGTTAACACTGATTTGCAACGTATAACAACAGAGCAATGACGCTGTCTTAGCTACAATTATTGCGAATAATGAGCCATTACTGACGGCTGGAAAAAAAAAAACTCCCCATTGATGCTGAACAAACCTATACAGTTGTCGATGAAAACAAAGCAGTAAACATTCCAACTGAATTTTTAAATTCCCCGGATACACCAGGAATGCGACTACACGATTTCCGGTTGAAAATTGGCTCAACAATTTATTCTTTTTCGAGATTTAAAACCACCTAAATTACGCAACGGTACACGTTTCTTCATCAAAAGTCAACAGTTTCGACGGGAAAGTTTAAAGGAGAAATGTTTGTGTTGCCACGTAAACCATTATTAGCGTCATAATTTTCAAACACATTTGAAAGGCTTAAATTTTTGATTCATTTAACTTTTGCAAAGACCATAAATAGATCTCAAGAACAAATAATGTCTTCTTTCGGTTTGAACTTGAAACATAAATATTTCTCTCATGGGCAACCATTTATCGCCTACTCAGTTATTGATTACAAACTACTGAGAAAGCTGAGGTGAATAAAATGTAGTGTAGAATCTAAAAGTGTATGGTGGTTTACGCTTAGTTTCTACATTCGGTTATTTTACAATCAGTTTCTATATTTACTTTCACTTTCAAGTTATTTTTTTTTTTTTTTTTTTTTGGCCAAAGTCATACTTACAAAATTTACTAAGCGTAAGTATAGTGCTTTTTCCATAGAAAATTTAGTTAGTACTTACTGAATTCAATAAGTACTTTCTTTAGCCTGCACTGTAAAAAAAAAAAAAAAAAAAAATCCGAAACTTTACTGAGTAAAAATTTTGATACTTGCTTGCAGTTCTGGCTAAGCTTTGGCTATGTTTGCATTACTGCTTATAGAAATTCCTTAATAAATCAGAAAGGTGCTAAGCTTTTTTTTTAATCCCTTCCTAAGTTTACACTAAAGTTCCAGAAACACGACTAGCTTGCTTCAAACGGGAAGATCTTCAAGTTTTTCAAGAGGCTTCCGAGATAATTTCAGAAAGGTTATTAACTTTTATCGGAAAACTTTCCGGGTTTTGGCATGACACATTACTGGCAGAAATTGGCCACATCAGCTGCCCATAATTTTCCAGGAACATTTATGAGTCGTTTTTACATTGAATCACGCCCATTATCAATCTCATATGTTTTAAAATGGGCTATATTATTTTAATTTCTATTAAAAATATTTATTTGATTCTATCAAAATAGTGAGTAAAAGTTTATTTTAATCCAACTTCTTTGCCACAGCAACGCGTGGCTATGTCAGCTAGTATATATATATATCCTTTTGCTTCGATTACTTTTTTACAACTTGGACAGCGCGTTCAAAAGTAGCGCAAAAGGTTTTGTAGGCAACTTCTAGAGCGTGCATATGAATAAACGGTTTCTATTGCCTTTTGATTTGTTTGACTTGTCACATCATCCCTCTACTGAGTATCTACTCCAAAGCTCTTCAATGATTCTGAAAAATTTACCAATTAACTTTGACATAAGAAAATACGCCATATCCACTATATCACTGAAGTAAAAATTTAAACTTTCGTTTTTAATATATTTTCACCACAAAACCATTCAAGAGTACGTGATGATCTTCTTTACTAACAATAAAACTGAAAGTCTGTATGTCTGTTACACGTATAGCGCCTAGATCGTTCAACCAATTTTCATGAAATTTGGCACAAAATTTGTTCGTAGCATAGGGGTGGGTATACGCCCAAAATGTCGCGGCCAAAATGTCGCGGGCCAAAATGTCGCGGCCAAAATGTCGCCGTCCCAAAATGTCGCCGGTCCAAAATGTCGCCGTCCCAAAATGTCGCCGGTCCAAAATGTCGCCGTCCCAAAATGTCGCCGGTTCAAAATGTCGCCGGTCCAAAATGTCGCCGGTTCAAAATGTCGCCGTCCCAAAATGTCGCCGGCCCAAAATGTCGCCAGTCCAAAATGTCGCCAGTCCACAATGTCGCCGGCCCAAAATGTCGCCAGTCCAAAGTATCGCCGGTCCAAAATGTCGCCGGCCCAAAATGTCGTCGGTCCAAAATGTCGTCGGTCCAAAATGTCGCCGGCCCAAAATTCGCTAGTTCAATTGGTATGAAAAATTTAAAGGCACGTCGATGCTCTTCAGCATAAAAGTTGCGAAAGAATATTAATTGCCTTTCAAAGTAAGTTCCTTCAAAAATTCCAAACGTTTTCCCCTGTCTTAATTCGTAAACATTACATTAATTCCAGAAAATTAATAGTTTTCAGAAAAACATACGTTTTTCTGTATACTATTACGAATGTAAACATGCGAAAGGCTGCTGCAACGGATTTCTCTTTCTCGTTTAATCTGATTAATAATAATACTCAAGATGTAACGCAAAGGATCAAGATGTAACGCAAGGATTCAGACAAAAAATTGGTATGGAAGTAAAACTAAACTGTTCTAAAGGCGAATGAAAGAATAGTGAGGCGCGATGTGAATATGGCAAGAGAATAGGTGGTTTGTATTTTTTCGCGTAATGAAGTAAAAACAAATAACTCCTTCACTCTAGCATATTATTACCTTAGCGACAAGTCAGCCATTTAGGGGATCAGGCGGAATGGCCCCCGACTTTGAATTTTTTTTTTTTATATATACAAGTGGAAGTGCTTTTTATAGCAATCCTATGAAATTTGCATTGGTTATATGCCCGTTATCCTCCCTCTCCCCTTTCACTGGAAAAATTCGAAATCACGGGCCAGAGTGGAAATAAAGTAGAAAGGTATCTTAATGAAATTTAATTTTCTCATAGATTTTTTAACATCACCCTAAGAACTGTTAAAAAAAAAAAAAAACTGTACGTTTTCAGTGAGATATACGTTGGTTAAAGTAAGATCAAAACTGTTCTGAGACTTTTTTTGGAAATGAAACTGAAGAAGTTTAACAAGACTGCTCGAGACCTTCCTCTGAGAGGACATTTGTATGTCCTTTGAGACCGGGATTTCGGGACAGCAAAACAAATGTTTAACAGAGATGACAGATTATTGCCGTGGAAACTGTGTCTTATGAGTAAAATTCTGAAATTACGTCGAAATGTTCACCGTCAAATCTTTTGAAATCAATGAAACCCGTAACTGCTAAAACAGGTGTCTTTCACTCAGATTTTTGAAAAACGACTCTACGCGATGACAAATATTTTCAATTCTCAACATTCATGAAATTTATATATTCGATAGAACATCAAGGGGGACAATTTCAGAACAGCTATTTTATTAGAAGTTTTCAAGAGGATACTTTTATGCTTGCGAAGTAGCGCTTGTCAGCTGAATCACATTTTCCAATTTTAAATAGAAAAGAGAAAATTTCATAATGTAGGGTGAAATAACTGATATCAATGAGATTATTCAGATCAATTTTGACCTAGACTTACTTTTAAAATGAGTTTCAAAAAGTAATAGTTCTAGCTCAATATAGCTTGGTAATTCAGAAAGAAAAGAATACTGATAATAATAATAATAAACAAATAAGTTTTTCCCTCTCAGAAAAAATTGCTGTTTTAATTATTGAATTTTTACTACGCAAATTGTATAAGAATGCAAACTCAGTTTTTATTTAACACCCACGCTAGTTAAAGTGCTACAAAAATGAGAGGAATACACGGCTAATTTAGATTTTATTGATATCTTGCTCAACTTCTCATATTTAAATTCAGTATATTTTTCATTGTTTATTTAATTACACCGACTCATGGAAACGATTACGAAACTCAACTTAGAACGAAAATAAGGCTTGTTTTCGTTTAATTTCACTTGCATACTACATTTTTGTATGAATCCTCGCATTACTTCTTGAGATATAGCAGTCACATAAAACGATAAAAAATATTCGGTGATCCATCCTTTTGGGATGACTGAAGCCAAAAATAAATGAGCAACTCGCCCTTTAAGATATACCTGTAGACCAAATTTTGTCTTAACCCTTGTACAGTAGACCCTCGTTTTACGCGGGTGTTATGTTCCACGGAAATGCTGCGTAAATCGAAACCGCGTAAATTGAGACCTAATATCAAAAATAGGGAATGGGTTCAAAATAGGGATTAGGTTCCGTAGATAAAAAAAATACTTCATTCTAGTGATGACTAATTGTATGAAAAGTTTAATGTGTACTTATATCGATTTTTATGCATAATATGCATAAAGAAAACAAACTAATTTCGTGTTCTGTTTATGAAGAAGAGCTGGTTATGAGTCTTTTGGTAGTCATTAAGAATTTTTCCTCTAATTCTTTTCTGAGCATTAACGCATCCATGACCACTTGCGTCATTTCCTTGATAAAATCTTCCTTTACTAACAAATCAGAAAAAAATATTATTTCTATTGTCTACGAATGGTTCAAAATTTTCAATGTGAGCGTTTTTGGTTGTGTGTCACAGGAGTCGGTATCCTCGTTGGTTTTGACCTCCTTTGTCACTCCTAAAAGCTCTTCTTCCAGTGAGTTCTGAACTGTGTGAGTTTAATCACTTTACTTCTAATGGAAAAAGCTCTGGAACCAATCGCATAAAATGTCTCCAAGGACCCAAGTTCGATTATTAGCACGCCAAAATGCAGTTAGTTACGAGTAATCTGCAATCTATAGTAGCTTGGGTTTTGAAAGGGAGAAAAATGTAACCTGTTTGCATTGCCGCATTAGCGTAAAACCGAAACTCATCTGCGTAAATAAAATAAAGGTGTCAAATCTTCAACCGCGTATAATCGAAACCGCGTAAAATAAACCTGCTGAAACCGAGGGTCTACTGTATTACTTTTTGAGATATATCAGTCACAGATAATAAAAGAGAAAGGAAAAAAAAACATTCGATTGCTCCACCTTCTGGTGTTATTGGCCCCAAAATCTGTCCCCCTGCTGCTTCCTAACATTTTATTTGATTCCGTTCATCATTTTTTTGAGCAATGACAGTCACGCATATCGATGAAAACGTTCAGTTACTCCACTATCTTGAACGAATTGACGCAAAAAAACCACGCAGCCCTAAATCATATATGGGTACTTGCGGGTATCGTTCGAATTCTTACTACAGGTTTTGACTATAGAATGGCCCCAAAAATTCGGTCACATACAAACGCACACTATTCTTGAAGAAAAGTTTAAAATAATTTATCGAACGTCAGAACTGAACGCCGTCAGAACGTTTTACAGTTGGTAGATAGCGAGTCACAAGAAATAAGATAACGTAACGCTTGTATTCTATTTGTTTGCTGAAAAACAGCCGAGAGTTGCGAATCAAAACGGAATAATCTTTTTAGAATTCATCAAGAAACTCAGTTAGTCCAGTCCCATTTTTAACGAAGACATTCATTAAAGGCAGTAATCATTTATTCTGCAAATTTGGTGTTAAACAGCATTTTTGTACATTTACATTTTTCTTACCAACTGAATGAGCGAATTTTGGTTCTACGACATTTTGGACAGGCGACATTTTGGCCCGGCGACATTTTGGACCAGCGACATTTTGGGCCGGCGACATTTTGGACCGGCGACATTTTGAACCGGCGACATTTTGGACCGGCGACATTTTGGGCCGGCGACATTTTGGCCTGGCGACATTTTGGACCGGCGACATTTTGGACCGGCGACATTTTGGCCTGGCGACATTTCGGCCCGGCGACATTTTGGCCGCGACATTTTGTCCCGCGACATTTCGGTGGCGACATTTTGACCCCAAACCATAGGGGTGTGCACCTTGAAGCGATTTTTCAAAAATTCGATTTCGTTCTTCTTCTATTCCAATTTTAAGAACATTTTACCGAGCAAATAATCATAAAGTGGATGAGTAAATTACCAAATTATCATAACGTGGATCCGTAACATGATGGGCGAGCAAATGAACATAGCAAATTGGGGAGAAATTCATCATCCATTATTTGTAAATATACAGGCGAACCAAATGATCTTTTAATTTTCTACAGCAGGTAAAGCCGTGCGGGTACCGCTAGTTCTAAAAATTTATACATATTTGATTTATCAATGCGTCCAAGTTTCAACAAAATGCC
This sequence comes from Uloborus diversus, assembly GCF_026930045.1. Classification (NCBI taxonomy): domain Eukaryota; kingdom Metazoa; phylum Arthropoda; class Arachnida; order Araneae; family Uloboridae; genus Uloborus; species Uloborus diversus. Next base: position 41,333,650 of record NC_072738.1, read on the forward strand.
AAATTTTGTTCTGCAGGTTTAATGAAATCAAATCATACATTTGTAACAAAAGTGCCATTTTAATCAAAAATAACATAATATCGTCTCTTTTTTGTCCCAAAAATATAAATCACGTGATCAGAAAGCCCGCGTCACATTTGTGTAATAAACTGTTGCAAAAAATAGTTACAGTTCAATCCATGAACTGGTAACAGCATTCTGAGAGTGAGTAAAACATCTGAAAAAGTGAACTATACTTTTTGAGAAGTTATAAATTTTCGGACTACAGAGTAATTATCTGGCTGCAATTCTTGATAGCAGAAATTCAGTTTACCTCCAGTTTCGCCGACACTAAAAATCACCCCCACCCCCATTAAATATATTAAAACGTATGATTGAAACTGAAGAACACGGGGGAAGGAAATTTTGTGTCGGCAAAACTAGGAGACACCAAAAATTAATATGACAGAAGCGGATTTATCTTTGTACTATTGTTATTATTATTTTATGGTTTTCTCTCGGAAAAAAACCCGCACATTTTTTTTTTTTTTTTTTTTTTTTTTTTTTTAACTACGCTACCCACCTGTCCTGCCTTGGCTGAGTTCTTAACTGCTGAAGCCAGGCTGGCACGTCTCGGAGTTCACAGAAAAACCTCTTCAAACAGGCATCCTCTCTGAAAAACATATTTTTGGAACTCTCGTCTCTCCTTCGTAGCATCAGTAGAGGCATCAAGTTCAAAATTTTGCGAGTAATCTTCAACTACGAAAAAAAATATTTTTAATGGAACAATTCTGCAAGCTTATTTTACAGTTATCCGGAAAATAGAAATTTGGCTTTCAAACTAATATAATCGTCAACTAACAATTATTTGTAGTGTTGCATATAGTTATACTCATATTCAATAATTATTCAATGCTATTTTGATCTCTACAAGTACTCCAAAGCGAGAATCAGTACGTCATGCTTCAAGATGACACCATTCCAATAAAAAGTTTTTGAAAAAGATTTGCATCCTTTCGGAAGTTTGTCTACAATCGTTTAGAGGTCCCAGTATTTCCGTGTACAAAATCCATAGCTACCGTTTATAAAAACAGGCAAATTTTATTCAGTTGATCAACAGTAGACTGATTACAATTAAGGCCACTAGGCATAGCGAGCTGACCTATCCGACAATTTGGCTCTAAAATTGTCTTAGTACAGTGAAACCTGTGTAAGTTGACCACCTGCGGTGCAGTGCTTTATTGGTCAACTTAAACAGGCAGTCAACTTACAGAGGTTGATTTATATGAGACTATTTCCGTGCCTGAAAATAGCGGTCAACTTATACAGGTGGTCAACTTCACAGGTTTTACTGCATTTGTAAAAAAGTCTCGTTGCGGAAAACTAATTCCCAATCGTTAGACTGACTGATGGTTGATTATTTCATTCTGTAAATGAAGAAGATTTAATTCACGCAAATTAAAAACAAATAAGGTGTGGTAATGCCGTTCATTACAGTTATCATTTCGCGATACATTTTTGTTGAATTTGTGAACTAAGTTAATCTTTTCAACTTTACCTTTAGTGACATTTTACTCAACTTATCATCGTTTTGCAACATAAGAACCAGCGAATATTATAACGTTTATAAAAACTAGAAACAAGATTGGATCCAAAGCTGCCTTGGAACCAAAATGTCGGATAATTGGGCCTGTCCTATTTAAGGGGTTCTAATCACCGTCATTCTCTATATCTGTGATGTAATTCAACATTAGAGAGTTGTCTATTTTGTTGAATCTATTTAGTTCTCATATCTGTATTTCAACAACACAGAGTTATCTGTTTAGTTGAATTTGTTATTAATTCTCACGAGCGAAACAGAAATAATGTCAAAAGTATCAGCACTAATTCTTACCGTCTTAAAGAAAGCTTTCATCCTGGAGAAAAATGGCCAAGACTGGAAGATAGAACTGTGCTTCACTGGCATAAAGACCGTCAATCCCCGAGTTTGTGGTACCGTGGAAATAAAGAGACCTGTTGCACACGCCATCAACAAAAGGAAGAAGAATACACGGAACAAATTCATCACGAAACTAACTAAAAATAAAATAAGCAGGATGATTAATTTAACATGTGAATAAAGATTTTTGATGATATACAAGCTTTCAAGGTTCACTGTAAAAAATTCCGAAACGTTACTGATTATTTCCGGATTTCACAGGCTTTCATGCACATATTTCCCCGTAAAATTATGTATGTATTAAAAAAGTCTCCTGAATTGCTAGAAGTTGAATGAACGCATACTTTTCACAGTTGCGAAAAATCTGTTTAACTCCCAGTTTAAAAATTGACTGATCGTGTTTTATTAAGTGTATCGGCTTCACAATCACGTTACGTCCAGACTAGGGATGAGTCGTTCGTGAACAAATGGGTCAAAAAGAACGAATCCTTAAAATGAACGACCATTCTTTTGAACGGTGAGCAGTTTGGAACATTGTAGTGATGCACTTGTGATAAAATTGCTTTTTTTTACCTTCATCTTCAAAATTTCAACTCTTAATCAATCTCAAATTTCCTATTTCTCACTGCAGTACAAGACAGTCATTTCAAACCTTCTTAGTTTCTGCTTCATTCATCATTTCTCTTTAACCGTTGCAGTTCATTTGCAATTTCCCAATCCATTAGCAATGTTTCGTGTAACTTGTTTGAGTCAGGGCTGTGGAGTAGGAGTCGGAGTGATTTTGGGGTGTCGAAGTCGGGAGTCGTTCGAAAACATGCCGACTCCGGTTCTCTTTTTTTTTTTCTTTAATTTTCACTGACTCTCCTTGCATTTTTTTAAAAAAAAACTGACTACCAATTAATTTGTTTACATGTACTGTTTGACCACAGATTGTATGGAATTGGCAAACATCCAGTTAAGGCGACTGCATCTGAATGAGGGGAAAAATAAAAATTTGATGCGCGTGTTCCTCTCATTTGAATGAGACTCTGCTTAATTTAAAGGCTAACATACATCTGCAAAATCTGTGACATCCCTGAAAACTAATAGATGCTTCCATTTCCGCATGTAAACCGGATGTTTGCCTTTCCATACAATCCGTGGTTAGACAGTATAAAGGCCTACTTAAGAAAATAACTGATATCATTAAGACAACCAGCTGGCTTGATTGTTTATCGAACTTTCTGTAACAGCTACCTACGCCAATTCTTTCCTTGCTTAGATTCTAATTTTATTTAACTGATAGCAACTGTCGGCAAACACTTTTGTTGCCTGACATTTTCTAAGTAATCACTTTCAAATAAAAATAATAATGTATTTTTTACCTCCATCTCAGTCATAAAATAGTAAAAGGAATATGTGTATCATTTCAGCAAGTCGGGAAACTTCTGAGGGTGCTTGGTAAATTGAAATAAGTGTTGACACGAAAGCGCAAATCCAAAATATTCGTTAAAATATAAATGTTTTTTGAAATCTAAAGATTTTATCTAAGAAAGTTGGGTTATCACTGAAAAGTACAAAACAAAATTAGTACTTGATTTATTGTTTACAATACTCAATAATTGTAGTTAATCCTAAATTCTTCATACTAAAATTAGTTCTGAAGATGCCAATAAAATTAAAATTAACTAGTATGTTGTGGCCATCACGAAACTTTCTTCTATATCTTTCTTGTGAATTCTGATCAATCCCTATGCTTGAAAAGAATGCAATATTCCCAGCAACAAAAAAAAAAAAAAAAAAAAAAAACCGACGACCGTCCGAATTCCTGAATTTCCGCAAAAGCAAAGCAAAGAACGCCTTGAAAGTTATTTTAAAAGCATTGCTTGAATTAATTAGATGTTTTCTTTGTTAACAAACATAAAATGGCAACAGTTATTAATTTTAAATCATTGCAATAACATTTCCGATTATCTCCCGAAAATTAAAATCATGTGAAATAAGCAGACGACAGTATTGCAATTTATCTTTCTTATTGTTGCATTTATAAAGCTATTTTTATTAACACAAAAAAAAAATCAGAACCCCATGGAGCGATTGGCGCCAAAATTGAAACAACGCCTATTTACAAATAGATTCACATTTATTCCAAATTTCATCCAGAACGTAGCATTACTTCTTGAGAAATGGTACTCACAATGAAAAAAAAGAACATTCGATTGTGCCACCCCCTTTTCAGCTTTTGACACCAAAATAAAATCAGCTCTTATACCTACTAAGGTCTACTTGCCGATAAATTTTTCTTTCATTCCGTTCATTATTTCTTGAGATACAGCAGTCACAATTGACGACAAAAAACGTTCTATAGCTTAACCCCCGTTTGAGTTATTGCCACCAAAATTGAATCAGCACCTGTTTCTGTTAATGGCAACATATGGTCCAAATTTTGTTTGATTCCGCCAGTTACTTCCTGAGGAATAGCAAGCACGCGTAACTCAAAAAACGTCCCATTGCTCCACCCCCCTTGGAGGAATTCGCGCCAAAAACCAATGGGCACAAGTTCACATAGGAGCACATATGTGTACCAAATTTCGTTCGATTTCGTGCGGTAGTTTTTGCTGTAGAGCGGCCACAAAAAACTGGTCACACACAGACGTGACACACACACATACACACACACACATACACACACACACATACACACACACACGCATACACACACACAGACAGACAGACATTTTCCAAAAATAGTCGAAATGGACTCAGCACACCTCAAAACGTTCGAATCCGTCAAAATTCGAAATTCGAAAATTTGCACGAATCCAATACTTTCTTCTATATATTAGATATAGAAGAAAGTAAAAATTAAGCCAAAAAATGTATGTATAGTAAAAGCTCCTATAGTCAGTTTCGACAACTTACGTCAATCTTATACATATAAAATCTGAGTATCTATCTATCTATCTATGTCCAAGCTTCTTCTCCCGAACGACAGTGAACTGACCATCGAACCAGGTATCGATGGATTCGTCATCTTCCCGTCTTCATGTTTGGCTATTTAACATAATCCTCCGATAATAATTAGCGGAGATATCAATTAAAAATTAGTAATTATGACTCTTAGATTTCAAAATAAAATCCATATTTTTCGAAGGCTTTCCTCCATTTAAATTATTATTCAGTGCTTCAACTCAACTTTCCGGATGAACGCTTTTATTAAAATTTACAGCGTGAAGAAAATCATTGAAAAGAAACATCTGTTGCAATTTTTTTTCTCGAATATAAAGAAATAAAATTAGGCTTTTGTTTTAAGGCTTTTCCTGTAATCAGGGTGTTTAAGTTGTTTACTTTTCGATTATTTTGCCGTAATCTGCAGCAAAATTTTGCTGTTTTTTTTTTTTTTTTTTTTTTGTTCAAACCTGATTGTTAAATACGCGTCACATGACATAACTTTCATTTTCGAGGAGGACCGTGCACGTCGTAAAGTAAATGAGTGATTTACATGCAGTTTATTTTTAGTTACCTAACCTTAGTTAAACCTTGCTTTACGCGCATTTATTTATTCCTTAACGCGTTAGAAACTAGTGTCAGTGTACTACAAAAGCATCAACTGGACTGCTCTTACATTTTTTAGGTAGCCCGTGCAACGCCGGGCACGCAGCTAGTCTTATACATATAAAATCTGAGTATCTATCTATCTATCTATGTCCAAGCTTCTTCTCCCGAACGACAGTGAACTGACCATCGAACCAGGTATCGATGGATTCGTAATCCTCCCGTCTTCATGTTTAGCTATTTAACATAATCCTCCGATAATAATTAGCGGAGATATAAATTAAAAACTATTAATTATGACTCTTAGATTTCAAAATCAAATCCCTATTTTTCGAAGGCTTTCCTCCATTTAAATTATTATTCAGTGCTTCATCTCAACTTTCCGCAACAATGCTTTTATTAAAATGTATGTGAGCGTGAAGAAAATCATTGAGTTGAAAGATCTGTTGCCATTTTTTTTCTCGAATATGCTCAGGTAAAATTCTTGTTTTTGTTTTGAGGCTTTTCCTGTATTCGTGAGATTTAAAATGTTTACTTTTTGGTTGTTTTCCCGCAAACTGCCGCAAAACTTTACTGATTTTTTTTTTTCTTTTCTTTTTGTTCAAGCCTGAGGGTTGAACAGGCGTCACTTGACATAACTTTTATTTTCGAGGTAGACCGTGCAAAGCCGGGCGACGCAGCTAGTCTTATACATATAAAATCTGAGTATCTATCTATCTATGTCCAAGCTTCTTCTCCCGAACGACAGTGAACTGACCATCGAACCAGGTATCGATGGATTCGTCATCTTCCCGTCTTCATGATTGGCTATTTAACATAATCCTCCGATAATAATTAGCGGAAATATCAATTAAAAATTATTAATTATGACTCTTAGATTTCAAAATAAAATCCATATTTTTCGAAGGCTTTCCTCCATTCAAATTATTATTCAGTGCTTCAACTCAACTTTCCGGATGAACGCTTTTATTAAAATTTACAGCGTGAAGAAAATCATTGAAAAGAAACGTAATTCTTGTACGACCATGTGGATAGAATCCATCCAAATATTTATCTGAGTGGTATGTTGCATTAATAAACACCCGGGCAACGCCGGGTAGTAGACTATTTTATGTAAAAAGCGGATTGTTATTGTGCATAAATATTTCCGATATAGTCTATCAGATGTAATTCAGTTTAACGTGAGTAAAGATTATAGTTGATAATGCATGTTACGTGAAAACGCTTTCTAAACTGATGATACCATCACCCTAATAAATAATACAGGCGTTGTAATGATTGATCAGTCAAAAATAATTAGTAATATTAAGCTACTTTTCAACGAGACATTTATTTCCACCATTAAAACTTTTCATTTCAAGCGAACTCGACCATATTTTTTTTTGAATTACTCTCACAACCAACGTTGCCAAACGTAAAACACTAAAAATAGAAAAATAAAGAAAATAAATGAAATAGACATTTCATGCGTGACGTAACATTCTCCCACCTTGAGTTAGGAGCAACTCAACATATAAAACCATTAAATTGTTATTAACTTTAAAGTTCTTAATGTATGTCTATAAGTCCAATTTTTGAAGTTTTCGAACAACTCTACCACTTCTTGTAGCGTAAGTCTTCGATTCACAGTCCTTGACTTCCCTCTCAGGAACTAAGGTTGAACTTTTGATTCCTGCTGATCGTGATGGTTTATCTGCAGCAGCAATCTCGTCAACAGGCAAGTCATCTATTGACGGTATTTCCAACGGAAATATTCGTTGAATGGGTCTAAGAAATGTTGAACGTTCGGTTTTCACCCTTACAAGTCGAGATTTGTTGTCTTTGCCAGGGATAATTTCGGTAATTTTTCCTAAAGGCCAATCAACACGTTTAGCATTATCGCTTCCGATCAGTACTATTTCCCCGATTCGAAGGGAACGTAGATTTTTGATTTTAGGTTTCTGTACAAGCTGTCCGAGATATTCTGATCTGAATCTTTTCTTTAGATCATTTAAAATTCTTTGTCTGTACTTCACTCTTCTACTCAGTGATTTCTGGTCTAAAACTTCTATATCTGGTAAACTAGTCTCTTTAATGTCATGCAAAAACATTGCTGGGGATAGAGGTCTTAAACTATCACCTTCAGAAACATAAGTCATTGGTCGCGCGTTAACGATCCTTTCACAGTCGGTTAATATTGTTGACATTTCTTCATATGTCAAATATGCTTTTCCTAAGACTCTCTTTAAAAGATCTTTAACAATTCTAATGAGCCTCTCCCACCAACCGCCCCACCATGGGACAGCAGGGGGATTAAACTTCCATACAATAGTCTGCACGGCTCCAGACTTTAGGACTTGGTTCCAATCAATAAGCTTTAGTGCATTAGCCGCACAGACACTCTACCACGTCGAGACATAAATCTCTTAAAGGCCATCAGAAAACTCTCAGTAGATGCAAAATTCACCAATTCTAAATGCACCGCTCTATAGACTGCGCATGTAAATATTATTATCCAGATTTTCTGCTTTTCTTTTATAAAAACTGGACCTGCCATGTCTATTCCCGTGATCTGAAAAACGGCTGCATCTTTTGTTCTATCGGCTGGAAGAGGTGTCGGGTCTGACTGAAGACACTTTGCCTTGTGTCTTAAACAAGTAACGCATTTCGATAAAATTTTCCTAACAGTTTTCCTACCATTTAGGACCCAATATTTCTCTCTCAATATATTCAAAAGAACCTGTGTACCAGCATGACAGTTGCTTTTGTGTTCATACAAAATAAGTCTTTTTGTGACTTCGTGTTCTGATGGAAGTAGTACTGGCATAAGAAAATCGTCTGTGTCATCTCGGTACAAAATCCTTGTTCTAACACGTATGACACCTTTACTATCTTTAAATGTTTCGAGATTGCGTATCTTTCTATCTTCTTCACAAAATGATTCTTCTTGTACTACTTTTACAATTCTCGTTTCAGCTTCGATAAATTCGTGAGAATTCAACTCTCCACACAATCTTAAATTTTGTTTAACTGAACAATTATGTTTGAAGCGAAGAATCCATGCCACTAAACGAACTATCTGTTTATAGTCTGAAAAGTAGCGATGCATCCAATCTGATTTGTTCATTATTTTTGCGGTAGTTAACAAAACTGGACGTTTTTTCTTCTCTTTAATAACTTGCTCTTCGTCAATAAGCGGAAAATTTACAAGGGAACATGGCCAATTTTCAATCGGATCTTTCATCCAATGTGGCCCCTCCCACCATCTGCCTTTTAAAAAAGAACTCGCATTGCAACCTCTTGAAGGTAAATCGGCAGGATTGTCTTCGCTTGGTACATATCCCCAACATGTCGTGGAAGTTAATTTTCTAATTTCATCAATTCTATTCTTGACAAAGATGGACCAATTTTCCTCTTTGCTTATCCACGTGAGTACCGTTGTCGAATCACTCCAGTAATTCACTTTAATACTTGTGCAACCCAATGAATCAATGATGTGTTTTGTTAATCGCGCTCCAATCAGAGCCGCTAAAAGTTCTAATCTAGGAATGGTCGCACCTTTCGTCGGAGCTAAGCGAGATTTTGAAGCTAAGATATAAACGTCTACATTATCTTCTATTTGCACTCTTAAGAAGACAACAGTTGCATATGCATCTTTACTTGCATCACAAAACGTATGCAGAGAACATGAATGAGTGTCAGTTAAAGGAAATTTTATCCACCTAGGAAAACTAATTGAATTGAGATCTTTTAGGCAATCAAACCAGGTTAGAAATTTCTTTCTCAAATCCTCTGCTATTTCCTCATCCCAGTTTAAACCTTGTTGCCATGCTTCTCGCAACAAGAGCTTTGGGCAAAGTGTCACGGGTGTAACAAACCCCATCGGATCAAATATTTTATGTGCTGTCGACAGTAAAGCTCGTTTCGAAATTTTCTCTAAGTTAACTTCATCAAACCATGTCATGTTAACTCTAAGAACATCAGACGAGCTATCCCATTTCATACCTAGAACATTAGAGTCATCTGCTGTTTCATCTTCTTTGCCATATGACGAATTTTCCCAGCACCGAAGTTCAAAGCCACCTCGAAGCATCAACTCATTGGCTCCATCAACAAACAGTTTCACTTCTTCTTCACTATCTATACTGGTGACGAGATTATCCACATAAAATCCTTTTGTAAGAATAGAAGCCACAACAGGGCAGGATTCAGCATAGCTTTGTATGTGAAAGTTCAGAACGGCTTCAAGAAGAAAAGGACTGCTTTTCACTCCAAACACTAATCTTTTGTGGCGAAACATTCTATACTCTTTACAATCTTTATTTTTCCACCACAAGAAACGCAAGTAGTTTCTGTCATCTTTGCACACACCGATTTGGAGGAAGGCTTTCTTTATATCAGCTACTATTCCAATTTTCTTCATGCGAAATCTCATTAATATATCTGGGATGTTTTCGATTAAGTTTGGACCACAATGTAAACATTGATTTAATGAGGGCTGGTTGGCCATCCGAGCAGATGCGTCAAAAACTGGCCGAATAGGAGTTGTGGCACTTTCTTTAAACACCGGTCTATGAGGTAAATAGTTTCCGAACGAACTAATTTCTGTTTCCGGAACATCTTCTATCATGCCGTCTTCCAACCATTGATGGAAAATATCTTCATATGCATCATAATGATTGCTGAATAGAAGTTTTTCAGTTACTTTATTTAATCGCCTTTTTGCCAGATCTATGTTGTCAGGTAAAGGTGCACAACTTTCTAACCAAGGGAGACTAATTTCATAACGATTGTCAGTAAATTTAACAGTTTCAAGAAAGTGATTTTTAGCAATAGCTTCTTGCTCAGATTTTGAGAGTCTTTCAATTGGATCTTTAATGCCAATCAAATCCAATTTCCATAAGTCTGAAATATCAGCTTCTTTAATAAAAAGTGATGTAACCAACATCGCTGTGTTGGTATTTCGTTCTATTTCGGGTGACTTCCCAAGTAATGTCCATCCTAAAAAAGTTTCTATGGCTACTAGGCCACACGGTAAAACTTCATGTTTTCCAGTTACGAGTTTCCCATATACATCGGCGCCAATTAGTACATGAATTGCTTTAGGATTCTCATCAACATCGGTAAGAGAAACATGTAACTTCTTTAGCTCATTCAGCCAAGGTCCATTTTTGACTGGACTTAAATTACTACATATCATGTCTTGATCTAAAGCTTCAAAATTACAAGTAAATGTATCATCCAATTTTCTTAGCCTTATTCTGTAACAATTTTGCTGTCGTTGTTCAGTTTCGATACCGCCAAATAAAGAGTGAATTACAACTTCATCACGAATTTTTTCATAATTTAATTTCGCCGCCAAATCCTTCAAAATATACGAATGCTGCGATGCAGTATCTAAAATAGCATTCACTTCTATCTCTTTATGGCCGGAAGTGGAGACCAACTTCACTTTTAACGTAGGCAAAATAACTCTTGGACTTTTACTCATGGTTGTCATGGTAACATCTTTTGATTTTTCTTCAACTGCCGTTTCTTTCATTTCTTGTTGTTGCCTGTATGTGTCAGATTTAAACTCATCGCACATTATCGTCAAATGTCGTTTATTACAATTAGTACACTTAAAATAGCTTCTACACAATTTTGCTTGGTGACCAGGTTTTAAACATAGATAGCAACAACCCTTATCCTTCAATATTTTCCGTTTTTCAACTAAATTCATTTTTTGAGCTGAGAAGCAATTCGAACTCAAATGTCTACCATCGCAAAATGCGCATCTTTTAAAATCACTTGTATGAGTGCTGGCAGTCAACGCAGATGCAGTATGAATTTTGTCCTTATAAGTGTTTAAATTAATCCGCTTCTTTTCTATATTTTCCTTAGAACTTTTATTTCTAAGTAAACCAAAACCAGATACTGCCAGGTTAATACTTTCTTCGTTTTCAACCTCGGATTTCAAGAACTTCATTAGACTATCAAGACGTGTTTTCGAATCATCTTTTGACTCCAAAGTTACGTTACGATGCCATGCTTTCAAAAAATCTTCATTAAAACATGACTCTACCAAAGGAAATAACATAGATGCACACTTATCTGTAGTGACACCTAATGTTTCAAGTGCACGCAAATACGACTCTAATTTATCATATAAAGATGAATAAGAAATGTTCTGACGTGTTTGGTGTACTGAGATTATCAATTGCAACAATTCTCTTACGTATATTTCAACTAAGAGATCTTCCCTCCCAAATCTTGATTTTAAACTGTCAATGGCTTTACAATAATTATCTTTAATGGGTGGGTAACTTTCCACTACTTCTCGGGCTCTGGAACCCTTGACAGTGGCTTGAATGAGATACTGAAATTTATCATCTTCCGAAATATCACAATCGTCATGAATTTTCTGAAATTGGCTCCAAAAGGGAAGCCACTCTTTAATATCATCGCCAAATTTTCTGAATTCTAGCTTAGGTAATTTGAATTTCCGCTTATTCTTATTTTCAGAAAATGTATCACTGCTTTCATTTACTACTAAAGGTACATTAATAATTGACATACCTTTCGTGTGAATATCAACAAAATTTGAATCGTATTCTTCTACAGCTTGCATTTCTTCTTCTAAATCTGCGTCTTCAACGTTTAGAAGCAGCGTTAAAATCTTTTCGTTAATGTCTTTTAACTCAGCACATTTGTTTTCTAATAATGTCAAAGCCACTTGAACTTCATGTTTATCTGCCTCGGCAGATTCCAGCTGAATTTTTATTCTTGAAACAATTCTCGTGAAAGAAGACCGAATAGCTTTGCGAAGCTTCTTTAAATTATTCAGCTCCATTCCAATATGCTGAATTCAAAATATCAATCCAGAACAACAGTCCTGTCACGGACGCCAGATGTTACGTGAAAACGCTTTCTAAACTGATGATACCATCACCCTAATAAATAATACAGGCGTTGTAATGATTGATCAGTCAAAAATAATCAGTAATATTAAGCTACTTTTCAACGAGACATTTATTTCCACCATTAAAACTTTTCATTTCAAGCGAACTCGACCATATTTTTTTTTTGAATTACTCTCACAACCAACGTTGCCAAACGTAAAACACTAAAAATAGAAAAATAAAGAAAATAAATGAAATAGACATTTCATGCGTGACGTAACAATGCATATATTTTCCCCTTTTGTGCTGACTGAAAATGTACTCATAACTTGTATCATTGATAACGATTATTAACGTTGATGAGGTGTTTTGGCAAAAATATGTTTTACTGGTGTTTTGCAAACCTTGCTTTACGCGCATTTATTTATTCCTTAACGCGTTAGAAACTAGTGTCAGTGTACTACAAAAGCATCAACTGGACTGCTCTTACATTTTTTAGGTAGCCCGTGCAACGCCGGGCACGCAGCTAGTTATTATTTTAAAAGCTGACGTTTTATGATTATAATATTATTGTTAAGTTTATGTATATTTAACTCACATAATTTTAATAAACATTTCCTTATTCTCGTGTTTTGTATTACAGCCTGTTTCTTTTTTTTTTCTTTAAATTTATTTCGTGATTCACATTTTTTTAAAAATATAACTTAAAGTACAGATTCAAAATTATTTTTGTTTCACTTTTACCTGTGACAATATAGTACACATGCAGATGTGATATTCCTATTTGGAATTAGTACACTGTGTCACGTAAGTTCAATTTTTCAAATTTTCTGACATCACAAACAGTTTATTTATATTTTTATTTAGTAAAATTTAATAACTTAATTTTGTGACATGCTAACAATGAAACCTGAGATTTTTTGAATGGAAAACATACCTTACCATTTGACAACTGAGAAATATCTTACAAAATAAACTATAATTGCTTTATATTTCTAAACCTAAATAAAGCTTTTTTGATTCATTTTTCATAGGCATAATTTCTTACGTTTAGATGATTTTAGTTATTTTTCCTTCAAAGAGGATTACTGATCTAATGAAACATTTTAAACGTACGTGAATATATCGTGCAGAGAGTTAACCTAAAACATTTTTAAATGAACGAAGTCGTTCAACTGAACGAGTTGAATGAACGGCTCAAAAGAATGAACGATCGTCTGATGAACGGATCATGAAAAAGAACGACATTGCACACCTCTAGTTCAGACACTCTAATCTCGAATGAGATCGAATAAGTTCATGGATAGCTACAGCTTTGCAAGACTCTGACTGGCATTTTTGTATTAAGTTTGGCCATGGTTTCATTGAAGCTTCTGTTGCTTCTTTGGTATATCAGGAAGGTACTATTCATATACATTAAACCTGTCCTTTATTTTGAAGGTACGTTTCTGAATTGATTATACACTGTTGATATGAGAAAGTAATTGCAAAATGAAAGCAAAATAATTTTTTTTTCTGGAAATATCACAAAAGAATGGAGGTTTAGTACCCTGTTCGGCCACCTCTAGTATGAAGTTATTTATTTTACTATTCCTTCAACGTAATGTTGACATTAATCACCTACATTTGCCTTTGATCTTCGGAGATACATTATTCTGGAAGTGCTTTTGATAGGCCCATTACTGAGCATATTAATGGGACTGACCTATAAAAGATTAAAACCACATTTTTTTTTCGGTCTTTTATTTTCACTACTTTTGTGGAAACTGAAGGAAAAGTAGAAAGCGTGACAGAAAAAGAAACATACCACTCATTCGCTCACTGCTGTTAAAAGATTAGTTCTGGATCAGTGGTTTCTGGAGACGCGTTATAGAAGATTTGAGATGATTCTATAATATTTTGGATGGTTTGAATAAGCTCTAGGAAAAACTAATAACATTCAAAGATTGCCAAATAGAGCGAAAGCGCTTTCTGGTAAAGTATTTGACTATATACGTGCATTGGATTTTAGTTTTATTCCATCGTCCTGCCAAGTTCTTTCCGAGACAGTGATATAGTCCAACCACGGATTGCATGGAATTTTCAAATGTTCAGATAAGACGAATCTATGTGAATAAGGGGGGAAAGTAAAAATTAGATACGCGTATTCCGCTCATTTGAATAAGTCACTGCTTCTGCAAAAGCTGACGTCGGTAAAAAAATAGATTTGTCCATTTCCGGTTGTAAAACGGATGTTTGTCTTTCCATACAATCCGTGGTCAGACAGTACAGTCATCGATTTTGAATCTTTTAATCTTTACTAATATTATAAAGAGAGAGGGTGGATTTTTGTGTGTTTATATGCTCGAGGTAATCTCCGGAACCACTGCACCTATTTGAAAAATTCTTTCACTTTATGAAAGGTACTTTCTTACTGAGTAACATAGGCTATAATTCGAAAAAATTCGATAATTAGTTCTTTTTTATTCAAATTTAAGCCCAAATTTCACGTAAATTGCCTATTATTGGCTATTAAAGGGGTGAAAAATTACTTGCACATATTAATATTATATATCGTTAAAAAGGGTAGAATTTTCCGCGTTCTAAGCAATTTGTCTCAATGCTTTAACGTCATTACGACAGGAGCAATTTGCGTTTTTATCTCGAACTTTTTTAGGCTTAGCTGAAATTTTGACAATACTTTCTGCATTAAATCTATCAATAAAAAGCGAAGGAGTCGTTCCACAGTTTTCTTTTTGACACCGTTGGAAAAAGCTACATTTTTTACTCCAGAAATATCTCGACCTATGGTCGAAAAAATAACCTTCTATCTCCAAAGGAAAAAAGTTACAAGCCGTTAAAAATAAAGTTCGAATAAATCTAATCTCCATTAAAATTACTGATGTTTTGTTTCGCATTACCATGGTTACGTCTTTTAGCTTCGCTTCATTTTAATTTCTTAAAGGTCCGCAAACCACTTGCCGTCGCGGAATTATAAGCAATGGGGAAATGTTTTCGCCAATTCTGCATATTTTACGATCTACGTTATGATAATTCCCCCAAACAATGTAGAAATTGCGGGAAGAGTTTGAAAACTAGGAGTCTTAGCAATTTTCCCAATTGTCGCCAAATTTGTGGACGCCAAAGACCAAGGGCTAATGTACTTCGGCCATGGCCTTGCTGATAGTGAAAAAAGCAAACAATTATAGCCCATAATTGACGATAGCGCCAAACCCCCCAGTTAATAACCATGGAAGGATTGAGGGCCATTACCTCGAGATTTTGGACTTTTTTATTTATTCACACATAAGACAACATGAGAAAGATTTTCAGCGTAAAGAAAGGAAATACACCACTCAGAGCATCCGAGGTTATCGAACTCACGTTTACCGGCATTTGAAGCGAAGTTTCTACCACAAAGCAACGAAGGCCCTCAACGCATAATGAATGAGGCATAATGAGTGATATAGTTTACATTTTTCTTTGCCAAAGAAAAAACATCCGCTTCACTTTTTTTTCACGGCGTCAATTTTTTTTTTCAACGGACTTTCATTAAATTTTTAGCCCGGGCATCGCTGTGCGGGTACTGCTAGTGAATGTATAAAGAGCTGCTATTTTGTGAATTTAGCATTACGTAGTATGAAAATAACTGAGTGTAGCTAATGAGAGAGATCAAGTGTAAATGTGTCTGCTATAGATATGCAAAAGCTCTTACCCGTCTTAATCATACAAAATTGAAAGTTGAAACTAAAATATTTTTAACACTCAAAATTTTTAGAAAAGTTTGAAATTATGGGGATTTTTTTTTTTTTTTTTTTTTTTTTTTTGAGCAATCACGATTGCTTATTGCTTTCATTTGACTGTTTTTGGCGTGCTATCATTTTATTTTCCCACCACCATCCTCCACATCACCATCGACCGGCTCCTCACGATGCTGCTCCTATAGCGAAAGTCGTCTCCAGGTTGCATCCATGTCCTACACAACTACACACACACAACTACACACACACACGCACGCACACACATATACACACATACACCTACACACACATACACAAACACACACACATACATACAGACACCTACACATACACGCAACTACCACACATTCATGCCTGAACACAGACACAAACATATATGCCTACACACACATGCACATACCCCCCTCCCACACACACACATTCATACACACAACTACCCACACACTTATGCCAGCACACAGACACAAACACACATGCCTACACACAAACACACATACTCCCCACACACAAACACACACGCTTACATACACACACTCGTGATTGCGAAAAACATAATTTGAATTCAAGATGTCAAAATTCAAAATATATTTTTTTTTTTGCATCATTTTTACTTTCTTCTATATCTATTATATAGAAGAAAGTATTGGATTCGTGCAAATTTTCGAATTTCGAATTTGGACGGAATCGAACGTTTTGAGGTGTGCTGAGTCTATTTCAACCATTTTTGGAAACTGTTTGTCCGTCTGTGTGTAAGTGTGTGTGCGTATGTGTGTGTGTGTGACCAGTTTTTTGTGGCCGCTCTACAGCAAAAACTACCGCATGAAATCGAAGGAAATTTGGTACACATATGTGCCCCTATGTGAACTTGTGCCCATTGGTTTTGGGCACAAATTCCTCCGAGGGGGGGTGGAGCAATGGGGCGTTTTTTGAGTTATGCTTGCCTGCTATTCCCCAGGAAGTAACAGGCGAAATCAAGCAAAATTTGGTCCTTATGTTGCCCCTAACATGTGCAGGTGCTGATTCAATTTTGGTGCCAATAGCTCAAACGGGGGTTGAGCGGGGGAAACGTTTTTTGTCGTCAATTGCGACTGCTGTATCTCACGAAATAATGAACGGAATCAAACAAAAATTTATCGATAGGTAGCCCTTAGAGAGTATAAGAGCTGATTCTATTTTAGCGTCAATAGCTGAAAAGGGGGAGGCGCAATCGAATGTTCTTTGTTTTCCATTGTGAGTGCCATATCTCAAGAAGTATTGCTACGTTCTGGATGAAATTTGGAATAAACGTCAATCCATATGTAAACAGACGTTAGTTCAATTTTGTCACCAATCGCTCCGTGGGGGCTGGTTTTTGTTTGTGTGAATAAAAATAGCTTTATAATTGCAACAATAAGAAAGATAAATCGTTATAAACTGTCGTCTGAGTAATGCGCGTGATTTTAATTGTTGGAAAACTACAAGAAAGTCGCGATGATTTAAGCTTTTTAACTGTTGCCATCTTGTGTTTGTTAACAAATAAATCTTTGTAATTATTTTAAGCAAGGCTTTTAAAATAATTATCGATTTTCATTCTTTGCTTTGCTTTTGAGATAAATCGGGAATTGGAATAGTCGTTAAGATTTGGTGTGTGTAATTTTGTTTTTGCTGGGAACATTGCTACCTCGACAAGCATGGCGAGAGATCATAATTATACGAAAGATATAGAAGAAAGTTTCGTGATGGCCACAACATACTAGTTTTTTTTACGTTTTCTGTGTTAACAGAGACCGACAAAAATCCTAAAATCTTGGGAAGTCAGGAATAAATTTTATGCATCAGGCGTAATATTTCTCAGAATTTATTGGAAAATTCTGTGCAGCATGGCTTTGAAAGGGTCTTGCTAGGATAGAACTATTGCCAAGACATTTGTTTCGTCTCCCGGGATTTGTCAGACCTTGACCATTAATGACAGTAATTGCGTTATTACAAGCTTCTCCAAAAAACAAAATTTAAGTCGTTGATTGCGTTTCGTTTGCCATTTTCAAAATGTAACCAAGATAAATTCCATGGTCTAACTTCAGATTTAGTGAGTTAATAAAGTGACTTCAGGCACACTTTAAATCATTAGACAATTGTTTACTGTTATTGATCTGACCATTAATAACAATAATAGCTTTATTCTATTCGGAACTCCAGCGCTCGAATACGTTACCTTGCGGTGATTTACAAAACTGCAAATGAAACTTAAACATTGCCACGTTGCGTTCCACGTGTGTCTGTTGACGTAAACACAGGCAGTTTGTTCTGAGTATTTATTAACGCAATCGATGTGTCTTAGTTTGCTTTCAGCTACAGAAATTAATTCGTCCCTTAGTAGTATTCTCGAGCTTCTCAAAATAATGTTAGGTTTCCTTATTTCTTTCAAAAAAGTATTAAATGGTGGAAGCGTAAACAAGAAAACTCTGGATTAACAAAATTGGATAACGTTATACCAGGTAAAATTTTTTATTGTTTTGTATGAATTTGTAAGAATATGGGGGTTTTTTAATCTTAAATTAATTAAACTTACCATATTTTACAGCAGCATTTAGTTGGAATGGACAGTATGCAAAATATTTTCTTGAATATATTATCGTAGAACAAAATGAATAACCGAGAAAGAATTTACTTTATTCCTTTTATTCTCAGCTGAAAGGTTTCGCCAAATTTGTTTAGGGTTATAGTTTTGGTATAGTGCGAGCAAAGTAGCCTTGGCGAGATTTCGAGCTTTTAGTTAAACCATTTTTAATTTTTATCATGAGTGGAATAAAATGGTAGTAAGATTACAGAATTCGATAAGTGAAAGGAAATAATGGTCAATCAACTGAAAAGAAAACTACCACCATATATCCGTGATAATTTTGTTGATGATTTGCATAACATGACACAATTAAATCGTAACTCAGAAATTAGAAAAATCGAAACAGAAAATTTTTAAATGAACCGATTCGGGAATTCGAGAGAAATAACTCAGCTACAAATGGAAAAAAAATAAGCGCTAGCCAAGCAAGGCAAAAAAGTATCATCTTCTTTCGATAACAATTTGTAATGTCATATTGAATTTTCTAGCATTAATTGTTATTCTTGTCAGGCCACAATTATTATTTAGTTTTATCAAGAATTGATAAATATTGAATTCAACATCGTGGAAATAGCTGCTTAGAACTACGAACTACGTAGTTTGCATTAATCTTTGACGTTTAGTAATGCTTCTTGAATTCTCATTTCTTTCTACGTGGGCCAGAATATCCACAAGACTTTGAAAATTAATTTTAAAAGAATAAAGCGAAAAAATCATACGTACGAACAAAAATCACAACACTTTTAGCATTTTCTTCGTTACCATGTGCGTTTGTTTTAGTTTTCAATTCCGCCATTAGACAGTGACTTCAGTGCCCCCTATAGTTCGTTGGAGTTGCGAATACTTCATAAAACAAAATACAAATAATTGATCCTTTTTCTTTTGTCATATAAAAATATAGCCACGATAAATTCCATAATCTAAGTGCTTCTTAGAAAAATCAAGTTAACTAAGATTACATTAGATTTTGTGAATAAAAGCAGTTGGATCTGGCACATTTTAAATCAATACATTCTCGATCTTAGCTTAGCCTTTTAAATATCAGATATTCTAAACATTGAACTGAAGTTTTCTTGTTAATTACAGTATTATAAATGGCAAGAGGGATATAACTGAAGGATGGTGTTTCGCAATATGTTTTTTTCCCTTCGAATTTATTAATCGCGATTGCAGATCCAACAAAAATGGTTTATTTTCTCTAAAGTTTGGTTGAAAAAACATAAGTTTGATAAAAGTGGATAATAGTATATTTTAATTACTAATGTAAAAATATGCAATCTTTATGTCTTAACCTTGGAAATTCAGAGTTTTCTCTCCAAATTATTTGCTCCAAAGTTTTCATCAAAACACCTAGGATTTTGAATCAAACTATTTGGACATCTTAATTAGCTAAATCTACATTGAAGCTATATTGGTGTATTGATATTTACTAAACATTTTCAATAAATAACGTTTTTTACAGCACTGCATTTAAATATGCATGAATGTTTAATTAAAAAAATCTGAAAAACCCATAATAGAGTTGAAAAGACAAATATATTCTACAAATTAATATTCTTCTTCAGAATGATTCAACCATAATATTCCTGTCATAGTTTTGAAAAATTAAAGCAATTTTGAATCAATTTCTATATTAACCAGAAAGAGAAAGCATGAAAGATGTAGGAGCTAGGTGGAGATCAATGCACCAATAAAACAGAACTGAATCCGCAAATTTCCCACTACCAGAACGCCAATTAAATAATGAGTACTGATCAGTTTAATGCGAAAAATTTACATTTCCAGAGAAACAGGATCGGAACGGCGTTCCGTCACTTTCCGGCGTGAAATAATCATGATGCTTAAAATGTATTTTTCGTTCATCGGTTCTCATATTTTCTCTCCGTGCTTCCGAACCATTGCATTCATTTTTATTTTACTTCGTTTATTACACCCTTTTCTTAAAACAGTATCATTGTATTATAACATATTTTATTTCTATTTATTACAGAAAAAGCAACGACAGAAAAATTGTAAAATGGTGTCCGTTGCTGTCCCAACTACAACCTTGAAGTTTGGTTCAAAATTACTTCGGACCCCGGGGGTTTGCATCTCGAAGCTTTATTTTATTCATTTATTTTTTTAATGTAAAATTTCGAATTAGTTTTCTTGCGATAAATTTTTTAAGCTAAAATTTCATATAAATTGGCTGAAGGTAATAAAAGATAGACGACTCCCCTTAACATTCTACGTTATTCAAGCGCACTTTTTTACATGCACAAGATGAAGTTTGTTTCAATTTTCACAATGAACAGAGGGTATCGTCGTCTCAGAGCAACAGTAGGATATCTTAGTGTCTTTCCTGGGAGTAGATATCCTTCTGTTGCTCTGAGACGACGATACAATGATCTCTATTTTAGCGAAAGTTCTAGGCTAAAATCAATTTAAACTCGAAGCTCAAAAGCAAAATGTTACTGGATAACACGAATTTGAAAACGACTTTTCAAACTTAAAAAAAACACCATTTTGCTATGCTCAAGAACCTATAAGCACCTGTAGCTGTGACATTTGATACAAGCTAACTTGCATCTCGTGGAAACCGCTCTCCGCGGTGTTTTTTTTTCTTTTTTTTTTTGCATTAAATTTGCTGTGCGTCTTTTCGTTAAGTTATTTTTGTCTTCGAGTAGGGGCGGAGTAAATTATAATTTTATTTAACTGATTAAATTATACTGCGGGAGGGGGGAGTCGGACTTTATTTTGTTTCAATCGTAATACAAGTTTTTATCCAATTCTTTCGAACAGACGATTTAAATCTTCGCGAATCAAAGAGCTTGCACAGCGATTTTCTGAGGTTACTGAGGGTTAATTAGCAGGAAGCGGAGCAAGCAAAATAATAAAAATATTTACACATTTTATCCAATTTAAAATTTGAGCAAAATAACATCATATGAAAAGAACATTTTTGAGTATCATTTGTAAGAAATATTATAAATAGATATATTAACTATAAAACAAGCAAATAAAAAAATTCAATAAATACCACTTACTTTTTATTAATTTCTGAAACAATTACATTAATATATCCTTAACACCTTGAGAAATAATCATCACAGCTCAACAAATAACCTTGAACTATTTTCAAGTTGAAATGGAGTGCGCTTTCTTCAAAGATTCCTCGCTCGCGCTATTTCCCTCTTGCTGCAATTGACGTCACAAATGGAATCACACAAACCACTGAGGCGAAAAATTGAGATGATTTTTATCCGAAAATCAACAGTTATCTGGAATTAAAGAAGTTAATTGTGTGTTTAATCTGTCCTTCGAACAGTTTTATGTTTCTAGCCACTTTTCATATCCGCAGGAAGGTAGGATGACGGAAATTATTCTTTGACAGCAACTAATTTTTCTTTTGCACGATAAACGTAGACATTCTTGGAACTGAAGCTACTACATTGAGGGAGCTGATTTCGAAATTGCACTCGCAGTGGCGAATCCAGGATTTTGTTCTGGGAGGGCTGAGATTATTAAACTTTTATTAGACAGTAAACTCTCTCTCTATTCTAGACACTCATGGAACCGAGCAAAAGTCTTCAGAATATGGGGGTGTTCATTATAGAAAGGGACGGAATTAATGCATATGTGCTCCCCCGGACCATCAAAAAAAGTTCAGAGTACCTGGGTGTTCGCATTAGAGAGTGTTCAGATACAGAGAGTCCACTATATTCTCTTAGTTTCTCAAAAAACGCTAATTACTTCATCAATGCTATTTATCCACCTCATTTTTTTTCAAACAGAGCCAACGCGTGGTCAAAAAGGGGGGGGGGGGAGGGTTAGAGAAAATTAACAATATGAACCTTTTATCGTAAGTGTTAACACTCCTCCCGATGATTCTCCTCCGGAAAGTTTTTGATATTGTAGTTCTAAAATGCAGTTTAAACGATCTCTAGTGATACTAAGAGGGGAAGTTCAGGGACTTTTTTGAAGAGTTTGAACTCGGAGACCTTAATGATGGAAGGAGAGATCGGGGATACTCTTGAATTTTTCTAAAAAGAAGTCCTAACGCAACTGTAGGTCACCTTAACGGAAATAATAGGAGAGGATGGGGATCGGGACTCTCCCTCCGCTCCTCCCGGAAAAAATAAAAATGAGATCCTAAAAGCGCAAATGTAGTGGAAGGGTTTGGGTTCGGAGACTCAGAGCGGAAATCTTTTGGAACTAAAGTTCCGAAAACGAAATTCTTAACGAGCTTCAATAATGTGGAAGGGAGGATGATTAAGGAATTTCACCTGAAGTTTTTCGAAATTAAAGTCCGAAAAACTCAATAGTAGGTTAGCTTTGATGACGAGGGGAAAAGTTCCGAATCTCTCCCACGGATTTTTTTGAAACTGAAGGCCTAAAAACAAAATTTTAGACGATCTGATGTGAAGCAGGATAGTAGGGACTACTCCGGAATTTGTTCGAAATCGAAGTCCTAAGAATGCAGGTGTAAGCCATCTTTGATAACGTTGAGAAAAGGTTGGGGTACGGGAACTCTCTCCTAGATTGTTTTCAAAATTGAAGTTGTAATAGCGAAATTTTAGATGACTTTCAAAGAGGTGAATTCGGGGAACCTCTTTCAAAAATTTGCAGAAATAAATAAGGTGATAAAACTTGATTTTTAAGGAATCAATAATCAAAAACTATCAAAACTTTGCCTCACAAACGTATTTGTATACACATTAAAAAATATCTTTAATTTTAGTGAATAATCTTAATTTTTTAATAAGAATGCTTAGTAAGCTATCATTAAACATCCACAACAGCTTTTAAAAGACTGGGATTTATTTATTTATTTTTTGTGCATTTTCTCTGAGTGAGTGTTCAAGTACACATCAAGCATTACTGATTCGAATCGCTTTTTGTCTCAATGCCTTATTTTCATAAGCTGACATCCAGTTCTCTGAATATGTTGAATAGATATTAAGCAGTGAGTTACTACCCCTAAGCCAGGGCTAAGGCAGAACTACATGCGGATGGGATAACCGACAATCCCATCCAGAGACTGCAATTTCATCCTTGATTGGACCTATCAGGAATTGAGCATTACCGAAAGGGAAGCAGATGTCATCTCACTGAAGCTGTGAGTGCCAACAAACTGGTAGATAAAGTAAATTTATCTCACCAGCGGACTCACCAGAGTCCGTTGGTGAGGGTTGGTCTGGCTCCTGTTCAAATTAAAAAGTGAGGTGTCCTTCCCCAGAGCTTTCGAACAAAAAAGGTAAAGGGAGCAGACTGAACGACACATTTTCCCCATCTCAAAACCTTACTTTCCAATCTCTAATTTTTCAGTATTTATTTAACTACAAGAAAGTCGCCCGTCAAGGTATGACGGGTGAAAATTGTTCTACTCTTCTATACTTGAACGAAGCCATTTTCTGTTTGGTGATATTTTGATATTTTAACTTTTAACCCTCACTCTAGTAGATTAACCCTAAGCTTCAGTAAATAACGTTGATTGTTGACCACTTTATCGTTTCTTCATTGCCCTGAAATGAGTCTTACCAGTAAAACAGTTGTTACCGATCGAGTTCAGCCTTGTCACAATAAAGCCTTTCCTTGCATGTTAAGCATTAAGGGCCCTTCATTAATTACGTAAGGGTCCCGAGAGAGAGGGGGGATTGAAAAAATCTCTACATACACTTACTTGGGAGGGGGATCAAACCCATTCTTACGTAACATTTTCCAAGTTGATATTTTATATTAGAAATGGCGCGGTCAAGTGGTTTGGCAGTGATAATATTGCATTTGCGTCTGGAGGTAAAAAACATATTAAGATGAGCTGTTTTTTATTTGTTTTACAAAGGATGAATTAGTCTTCTTTATCTTTACTAATAATAAAGCTGAAAGTCTCTCTGTACGGAGGATGTCTGGATGTCTGGATCTCTGTGACGCGCATAGCGCCTAGACCGTTCGGCCGATTTTCATGAAATTTGGCACAAAGTTAGTTTGTAGCATGGGGGTGTGCACCTCGGAGCGATTTTTCGAAAATTCGATGTGGTTCTTTTTCTATTCCAAGTTTAAGAACAAAACTATCATAAGATGGACGAGTAAATTACGAAATTATCATAACGTGGAACCGTAATATGGGCACAAGCCAATTGGCGAGATACGAAATTATCATAACGTGGAACCGTAACATGGGTAAAAGCCAATTGGCGAGAAAATTCGCCATACATTATTTGTAAATATACAGGTGAACCAAAAGACCTTTTAAATTTTCTATTACGGGCAAAGCCGTGCGGGTATTACTAATGTAAAATATAATAAAAGATTCGCAATATGTATGGCATGTTTCATTTTTAATTAATATCGCATCATATAACTAGACATTAAATCCCGGTTATCACAAATTTGCCATTTCAACAGCGCTTGCGCGCGGACTTAGCTTTTTGGGCTCTCTGTTTTAAGATTTCGAGTTGCTTGCTTATATTTTGGCTAAACTAGAGTCCCAAATAATTAAGGAATGCGATTTGAATATTTTTGCAGCGATTTCCTGGTATATTATATAAAACTACCGATATGAATAACTGATCATCTTTATAATGTAAAGAGAAAAATGACATTTCAATATTTATTGGTTTGGAAATATTTATTTAACCATAAACGTAAAATACGTTGTGTACTTAAAAAATAATTGGAATATGAGTACAGATGTCCGTCTTTTGCGTAACCAGTTTAAGGTAACGTTAGGCGTAAACAGCTTGGTATTATACATTTTATTAAGGTTGAGGGTTCGGTTTTGTATTAGAAGTGACGCTGCAACTCTATTTCGCACCTCTGAGGTTAAAAATTTGGCTCTGAAAAGGGCCGTTATTGATTAGAGAAATCAGATTCTGAATCCATTAATAATTAAGACGCAAAATTCAGTCTTTATCGAGGCCTAAAAACTAAATCAGAGAAAGCTTTGTGATTTCTAATTTTTATCTGTTGCTATCTCATATTTATTAACAAATTTAAAATGTTTGTAATTAATTTTAGCAAGATTTTTGAAATCAGCAAAGTGCGCGCAAGCGCAGTTTAAATGGCAAATTTGTGATAACCGGGATTTAACGTCGAGTCATCATATACAAAGAAATGTCGAAAAAATCTTCAGTCTGGATTCTAGGAAATAGTTCTATGCACAAAAAGGTTTAGCTTAATAATAGTGAATTTAACAACGATTCCAGTGATGTAAGATTCGTTATTTTTGAAAACCGAAACGGAATCTTACGTAAGAAGGGGGGGGGGTGAAAAATCTTACGCACCCTTACATAGATGGAGGGGTTGTCTAAATCTGACAAAATCATCCTTACATGATTAATGAATGGCCCCTTACCAAAACATATTATCAAATTATAATGCCGTCGCGAGTTTCATTGTTGAAACACACCGGTTACTCGATCATCGGCTATTATTTATATGAGGATTATTTTATTTATTACTAGCAGTACCCGCACAGCGATGCTCGTGCTAAAAATTTAATGGAAATCCGTTGAATAAAAAAAATTGACGCCCCCTCTCCCTCTGATGTGAAATGATCGTTTTGCTTTGTATAAAATGCGTACACACCTTTTCAAAAAAACTATTTAAGTTTCTTTGGAATTTAAAACTTTTCGTCAAATCATTAAATTAGATTTACAGTTGCTTTAAAACTCTACTTAGCGAGTGAAGCGGTTTTTACTGCAATTTAAAATATTTCGCCAAATAAACAAAAAAAGACATCAAATAATATCTTTTAAATGTAAAAATAATTCCGCAGCTCTATTGTTTATTGCCAAACTTGCCCAGAAACCACACTATCATAATCCATCCGTCTAACGAAAAAAAAAAACATCCCGTGGAACATTCAAAAATCATCGTCAGAAAAAAAGAAAAAATTGTTGTACATTTCAGTCGGATAAAAACAAATCAAAAGTTTCTTTTCTTTCAAAACAAATCGCCAAAACAATGAATTGCATTAACGGTTGCCTTAAAACAATGATCCTAGACTGAACCTGCTCAGCGCCTAACGTGCCAAGCGACCACGCTACCGGAACCCAGCCCTTTTCCGAGTGAAGCGGATGTTTTTTCTTTGGCAATACTGAATGTTTCGCCAAACAAACAAAAATCTATAAAATTACATTAACAGTAGCTTTCAAATCTTTATATATTAAGAGCTGCGTTGCCCGGCTTTGCCCGGCCAAAATTGTGTCAAGTGACATATATATTCAACAATTAATTAAAAGAATTACTTAATAACTTAAAGAATAACTTAAATAAAAGAAAAAGAAAACACTACATGCACAATTACCCTTCCAAACAATGACGACACATATTAAAATACTTTTAAGAAATTAAAATGCGAAAGATGGATTTTAAAAGCGTAACCATGGAAACGTGAAATAAAATAAGTTTAAGGTATCAGATGCAAAATAAGGAAATAAAAACAATGGATTCAAAAAGCGTAACCATGGAAACGCGAAAATAAAATTGTTGACAACCTGAATCAAAATGACATATTTCGAAATTGATTTAAAAACGATTGTAACTTTTTTTCCTTTGAAGATAGAAGCTAATTTTTTCGACCAAAGGTCGAGAAAGATCTGGAGTAAAAAATCTCGCTTTTTCCAATGCTGTCAAAAAGAAAACTGTGAGACAATTCCTTCACTTTTTATTGATAAATTTAATGAAGAAAGTAGTGCCTAAATTTCAGCTAAGCCTAAAAAAGTTCGAGCTAAAAACGCAAATAACTCCCGCCGTACTTTAAGCATTGAAACAAATTGCGTAGAACGCGGAAAATTCTACCTTTTCCAACGATATATAATATTAATATGTGCAAGTAATTTTTTCCCCCTTTAATAGCCAATAATAGGCAATTTACGTGAAATTTGGGCCTAAATTTGAATTTAAAAAAGAACTGTTTATTAGATTTTTTCGAATTATAGCCTGTGTTACTCAGTAAGAAAGCACCTTTCATATAGTGAAAGAATTTTTCAAATAGGTGCAGTGGTTCCGGAGATTACCTCGAACATATAAACACACAAAAATCCGCCCTCTCTCTTTATAATATTAGTAAAGATTTATTGTGGGCTTTTTCTACGATTAAGCCATCATCCATGTCTTTCTTCGTTTCTTTCACTTTAAAGGGAAAGTAGGCTAAAACGTGGAATTGCTTAACAACAGATTGAGCTTGGTGCAAAATGGCTGGTCTTTGCAGTAAAAGTGGAGAAAACTTTCCCACGGGTCACTTTTCTTTACCAGTCACCCCAGGCAGATTGATGTCAAAATTGAATAAATGCCAGTGCATGGATTAATGCGTGGATGGGATAATGGAACAATTTTCAGCAGAGATTTATTGAAAGAACAGGATACGAGAAATAAATCGTAACGCTTGCAGCTGTATCATGTTTTGGTTGTGCGTTGAAGCGTAAGATTACGTGAATGGTTCGAAGTTATTGAAAGAACGGCGATGTGAAGGAAGACACTATAAGTGCCCTTTTAGTAATCAGAACAGGAAGAAACGATAAGGCAACATTTCTCAACCATTTTGGTCCACAAATCGGTAGAAAAGTTGAAGACTTTTCGTAGACCGGTGTTATTTCTATTTATCCATTGATGTTTTTGAAAAAAAAATTTTATCAATAATAAAAAAAACTATATAAGTTAGTGTACATTAATACAAAAGCCTATTTAAGCACAAAACATATCTTGCAAAAAAAAAAAAAAAAAAAAAACAGAAATCTTATCCGCTATAAGTCAGTAACCTTTCTGAGGAATTAAAAGATATCCCCGGTTAAAGGCGGTCAAAACTTAGGTAGCTTTAAAATATTCGATTAGCACCTTCCTGATTTACTATGAAAACTTCAGAAGTTCGATTACGGCCGTCCAGATTGACTAAGCTCCATGGACGCCCATATGCAAAATTGTAAGGGGGGGGGGGGCTCAGAAATTATAACCATGGTTTAGCAGGATATTTTCCCTATGGAAGCAGATTTCAGGACGGATTAGAGTCATTAAAGTTTGACATTTTTAATTTTTTATTCATAAATGGCTGGAGAAGAAATATTTTTATATTTTTGCAAAGAGAAAAGTACTAAAAGCAAAGGAAGTTCTAATTTACAAAGGGGGGGGGGCTTGAGCCCCCCCCCCCCTTTTGCCCCCCATAAGGGCGCCCTTGCTAAGCTCACAGAGAGAGCGAAAAAGTCAATGGATAGCTACAGCTTTGCGAGGCAAGAATTGCAGACAAGAGATATGCTTGGTTCTGTCTACTGTCTGCATAGCTTTGCAGTGGTAGCTCTAATTCTTCTGGAGCTTTCTTGGTAAATCAGGAAGGTTCCAATAAATTACTTAAAACCTACTTAATTTTTCTAGAAGGTTCTCGAGACATGACTGGCTTTAACAGGGGAGAGTTCGCAATTCCTTAGAAAGTTTCAAGGTTAATTTCAGAAAGGATACTGACTTTTAGCCTAAAACGTACCTGGTTTTTCTAACCAGGAAACATCACGAGTTCAGTAATCATGAAAAAAGTTAAAAATGGTCGCATTCGAAAGAGTATCTTTAGTAAAAAATTTGACCCAAATATTGTGTGCCCTCGTCCTTTTGTTTTTGAGATATGGGGGGTCAAAGTCTGTCGAAATCTTACGAAAATTCGCCAAATTTAAAGACTTGGCAAGAAATGGAAAATACCACGTGATTTCATCGCCTGCGTCTAGCAAGACTCTCATTCTCATTTCTGGTCATCTGCAAAGCGCAAAAACGATGTTTCGAATTAACCCTTTACTTGTGTGTGTAAAATTAAAAAGTAACTGTGAAGCCTGCGAAATGGAAACTAGAGAGCTTTATCCAGAGGAGCTACAACTTTATAACGAAATTGAACGTAGGATTTAACTTTGTAATCGTGATAATAATGCATTTCAGAATTTAAATGCATTTCAAGTGTGTTTTACTTAACTAATTTAAGTTTGTACTCTTGTTATGAAATGTGTTGTAAGTAATTAATAATTATGTACGAGAATTAATATGAATAAGTAAAAAAAAAAACATGCTTATTAAAGCTTTTATATTGAAAATAAAATGGATAGTTTTTGATGTTGAAAGAAAATGATCATGGATTGTAGTATCCCAGCTCTTATTTATTTTGTCAAAAGTTATTATCATTCATGAAGTTTTATTGTCTGACCACTGCTAGCGAAAATGTTTAACTTTTAATATAAAATCGAAAAAAATAATAATTAAAAAAAAAGAAAACAACGGATAGTAAATGTCAAAAATTTGCACAGCAAAACTAACGATGTCGGAAATTACTTCATAACAGATTCTTATCAAAAATTTTATAGTCGACGTTCACTAAAACAACCCCTGTAGTTCGAAAAAGTGTCACGACAACTGAAAGTCGCTATAACGTAAATGCACATCATATTGCATGTTATTTAGTCATTTTTAAAAATACTGAAGTCACTATTACCAATTACGTTTTCCAATATACAGTTGCACGTTAATATCCCGGAACACAAGCCCCTAAAAATTTCAATGCCGCAGTCTGTGCCACGACACCCCGCGCCATGGTAGTCACCCCGAGTAAAGAATTAATGCGATATTTCTCACGCGCTTTGGTGGTGACCAAATATGGAAGTGAAATGTCTTGTCAGATGCAGATGTTGAATTCGCGCCGTACCTTCCATTTTTGAACAAAACTCGCTAAATTTGGCGACTTTACTAAAAATTTCGGCAATTTTTAAGACATCATATTTCGATAACGTGGTCACAAGGGCACGTAGTTTCAGTGCCATAAACATATTTTCCAATGCTCTTTCGAATGCCACCAATTTGGAATTTTTTTGAATTTCCTTGATCGTGATGTTTCCTGGTAAGATATGTTACTGGCAGAAATTGGGCGCATCAGCTAACTATTATTTTCCAGGAACGTTTCTGAATTGTTTTTACAGTGTTCGACCGTTCAATAAACGACGTTGCAAGCTTGCCACCTAGTGGCGGTGGTAGGGAAGGCATCAATCAAGCCTTTGGTAGTGTGAGGGTGTAATGGAAAAATTCTGTATTTAGCAAAGCGTGATTATGTCCGATCTCTCCAACGTGAAAAGAGGCATGATAATTGGAGCTCGTTTCGCTGGAGCTTCAGCGTCCAGAACAACCAGTCTTGTGGGTGTTTCAAAGACCTCTGTATGAAGGGTTATGACAGTCTATACAAATCTCGGTAAGGTGTCTCCATTTTAACGTAGACGGGGCCTCTCTATGTATATTTCTTTACTCTATATTGTAGCGTGAAGAAAATCGTTAAATGAAAGATTTGTTGCCATTTTTGTTCTCGAATATAAACAAAAAACAATGGGTTTTTGTTTTGAGGCTTTTCCTGCAATCGGGGGTTTTAAAATGTTTACTTTTTGGTTATTTTCCCGCAATCTGCCGCAAAATTTTACAAAATTTTCGTATTTAACATTTATTATATACTAGCAGCACCCGCACAGCGATGCCCGTGCTAAAAATTTAATGGAAGTCCGTTGAATAAAAAAAATCGACGCCCCCTCCCCTTCTGATGTAAAATGTTCATTTTTCTTTGTATAAAATGCGTACACATCTTTTCAAAGAAAAAAAAAACCATTAAAGTTTCTTTGGAATTTAAAACTTTTCGTCAAATCATTAAATTAGATTTACAGTTGCTTTAAAACTCTATTTAACGAATGAAGCGGATATACTGCAATTTAAAATATTTCGGCAAATAAAAAAAAAGACATCAAATAATATCTTTCAAATGTAAAAATAGTTCCGGAACTCTTTTGTTTATCGCCAAACGTGCCCAGCAACCACGCTATCATAATCCATCCGTCTAACGAAGAAAAAAAAAAGAATCCAGTGGAACATTTAAAAATCATCGTCAGAAAAAAAGAAGAAAATGTCGTACATTTCACTCGGATAAAAACAAATCAAAAGTTTCTTTTCTTCCAAAACAAATCACCAAAACAATGAATTACATTTACGGTTGCTTTAAAACAATAATCCTAGACTGAACTGCTCAGCGTCTAACGCGCCAAGCGACCACGCTACCGGAACCCAGCCCTTTTGCAAGTGAAGCGGATGTTTTTTCTTTGGCAAAGAAAAATGTAAACTACAGAGTGTCCGAGAAAGATCCGTACAACTTCAAAAATTTATTGAAAAAGAAAAAATAGGGTTACAATGAAACTAATTAGTACGTTAGATAGAATAACTCAAAAAGTTTTTTTTTTCTTCCTATAACTTAAGTTATTACCACAGGAAATTTCTACACGAGACCCTTTCGTAGCACGAACAATATCAAGACGATAATCCAATTCCATCCACGACCGTTTCAGCATGCTAACATCAACAGTAGCTACACTGTTTGAATGTTTTGCTTTAATTCTTCGAGACTGTTAACTTGCTAAGTATCTTTAACAAAACCCCAACAAAAAAAAATCCAGTGGTGTTATGTCAGGAGATCGGGGTGGCCATGCAGTGGGACCATCCCTGCCAATCCAACGCTGTGGAAATGAATTATTCAGCGATATTGTTTAGATAAACCACGCAGCTTGGGCCAGTTTTCTGCAACTAGGCATTTGTACAAATACTCATTTTATCCCCCCGACAATTTTGGAAACAAAATGTCAGATAAGTCAGCTCTCCTTATATAGTAGCTTTACTCGCACCCATTACTTGCATGAAATACACCTCCAGCTCAGTCGTTCCAGCCGAGGACTGCAGTTTTCTGCTTATTAGCACTTATAAACCCGGCATATGAAGTGACTGAGCTGCAGGTGGAAAACCTGTTAAGGAAGCCAAGAGTGCTACTGACCAGACAAGTGGCAGTGTATTTCATGTATTTCTGCCCCAGACCTGGCTATAGGGCGGTAACTTACTGAAAATACCCATTACCTTGTATCAGCACCCCGAGGGCGCTGTGATGTGTGTCAACAAAAAAAAAAAAAAAACACACACACACACACACACACACAAAAAAAAAAATTCCTTTGAGTACCAACAGCGACTGCATGAACGCTACCTCTTCCTATCACCTACAGTAATGCAAACTTAAAAATAATTATCAAAAGAAGTTAAGAACATTTTTAGTGAGGTAGTTTGATTATGAAATTATTTTTTTATTATTTAGTTTTTCTGATTTTATGAATTAGTCTTTTTTATTCTCACCTCAATTTTACATCTATTAATCTAGATCTATCATTTATCACACAGTTTGTTGGGATAAATCTTATATCTTTAAACGAGCAATTCTTGTGGGTATATATATATTTCTTATCTCGGAAACGGCTCTAACGATTTGGATGAAATTTTGGATTTAATTGTAGTTTTGCATTCTAAGTTCATCTACATCAGTGTTTTTTCTGTAAAAACCCGATTTTTTACGAAAAACAGTTTTTTAATATAAAGTCAAATTGAGTTAAGCCTTGAAGTAAACTGTGAGTTGACGCATCAGGCAGACGATTTGCAACCATAACAATGAAAATTTGTCTCTTCTCGCTTTAAAATTTGTACTTGCTTAGGGTTGCCAGGCTTGGCTGATATTGGCCACTTTGGTTAATTTCAAACACACTTGGCTGAAAACAA
Organism: Uloborus diversus; assembly: GCF_026930045.1. Taxonomy (NCBI): domain Eukaryota; kingdom Metazoa; phylum Arthropoda; class Arachnida; order Araneae; family Uloboridae; genus Uloborus; species Uloborus diversus. The sequence goes on from NC_072738.1 coordinate 41,366,869, forward strand.
ATTCAAAAGCATTATGTAAGTCGATGTAAGGCTTTTTTTCTTTTTTAAGTGAAACTATTGCTTGACCATCCTATTTTATTTTATTTTATTTATTTATTTTCTTTTTACACTTCAAATAGTTTAACATGTTTTTTAAATCACGCATCTAAATTTTATTTCGAAGAAGTGTATGTCTTGAGATTGTTTATGTTTTGCTAAGACAGTTGTTATCATTTGTTGGAATGGTTTGTGGATCATCAGTTTCGATGGATATCATGCTGTATGTAGCATTTTCTGGCGTAATAACTAAAAGTACTTATTCAAAAAGAAAATCTCGATTGGGATAAAATCGTGAAACGCATCATAGTATGAAAGGAAGTATTTTTTTAAAAACCGATTTCACCATAGCAAAACTAAGGTCAAAATATTTTAATTACTGACAAGAAAATTGTATAGTGGAAACAAACGTAACAGATAGTTTAAAGCAAAATGTTGATTTAATTACATTCAGAATCTTCTTTTTGACAAAAAATAATTCCTTTAAAGCCGAGCGAGGCTCGGCTTTAAAGGACCTCAGAGACAGACTGACATAAATCACACAATCGCTACTTTACAGGACAGAGGGAAACGTTTGCCTGGGGCATACAAAGGATGGGACTTGCAGTTTCAACACTGGTAAATAATTACAAAGTTTTTTTTTTTTTTTTCTTTTTTTTAACATGCTTTTATTAGCTTCACTTGCATGTCAAGGACGTAGCCAAGGGGTGGGTCCATGGGGTCCGGATCCCCCCCCCTTCCCGAAAGACCCCTCTCCTTTTTTCTCAGTTGTTGCATCTCGCATCAACAAAATTTTTCCGAAAGATGATGATTTTATAAAACGCAGCATTCTCTCCCCTTAAATATTCCCAGTAATCGGCAATTTTCTCAGCGCTTGAGTCAATTCAGAACACGAGAACCTCGTGCAACAACTGCAGGTTCCCAATTTTCGTCTGCTTTTTGCTGTGTCACCTACTCCGTCCGAAACGGGGAAATGTCCCTTTCGACTTTCAAACCAGCTGGGTCCTGTGACCTTGAAATTCAGCCCCTCTCCTTGGTCCAACAAATTGCCATTGGCAAAGTAAAAACAAGCATTTATTACCACTTCCGCCGTATCCCACAGTCTCATTGGCGTGGTTTTCTTTATTTCTTTCTCTTTTCTTTTTGAATTTTCGTGGATTTCGTAGACGCATGTTGTACGAAAGACAGCCAGAGTGAGGTGCGTTCCCGGTGAATCAGTAATTGAATTCCGATTCCTTTCTGTTTTAACACGCAGTTTTTATCTACGTCATACTTATAGGAATAGGAAACATATCTTGAACAAAATTGTATGCAAAAGAAAATTAAGTTTACCCAAACTAGGTAAGTCGCAGTGCTCCCTTTTAAAGTTTTCTTGATAATACGAGCAATTTTACGTGTTAATGTGTTTTTCCATTTAAAAACTAATTTTAGATTCTAAGCCATCAGCGAAAAAAGAAATTCTACACATTTCGTGTGTTTGAAGATGAGAAAAATAATTACTGATTTTTTTTTTTTTTTTTTTTTTTTCATTTTAACTCTGTATTTTTGGCATGGTTCATTTCAGATTCATTTTATATTTTGATAAAAATTTTATTTGAACTTTTAGATTTCTTTTAACATCTCTCTCTTTTCTGAGTAACAAATTACGTAGATTTTTTACTGATGTTTTCCCCCCAATATTTAAGCATGATCATGGAACATATTAAATGCCCCCCCCCCCCCCCAAAAAAAAATCGTGTTTGAAGGTAAAATAAATGAATAAATAAAACTTGAAGTTGATGTAACAAACTTTTTACGGTATCAAAATTTTATAGAAAAATTAAATTGAAAATTACTTGAATATTTTACTGTGATTAGTTTATGAAATTACAAGTTCGGCCATATTAACGCATGTAATAAGTAATTTATTAGAAATTATTACTTTTAAATATTACTGAATTGTGATTCTATGATCCCAAAAGAAAAAGAGTTAGTTTTTAATTGACGAAAAAAAATCTTATTCGATGTTGTTCCATAAAACATATTTGTATTTGCATCATTGGAATACATTTTCTGATTGTTATTCACTGGCTTAGTACTAAGGAGTTATTTAATTAGCATCTATGCATCCATCTTTAGTAAATTGTGAAGGTAGCATTAAACGTAACAAAAAACAGGCATGTGCATTTAACTATAAATTACTAGCAGTGGCGGATACAGCCGGCGGGCCGATCAATTAACAGCAAAATATTTCGGGCCTGTCTACTAACAGCAAAAAAAAAAAAAAAACAGGGAAACCTTAGCTGTCGTAAAAAGTTAAAATACTTTTGGTTTCTTTGACGCTTTTATTTATAAATAACAATTCACAATTGCTCTAAAATGCAACTTACAACAAGGGCCGACGTGAGGTCATGTGAGCTTAGTTGGAGAATAGGGGCCCAGCTCGGAATTGAACTCGTGCAGAGGGTAAAATATCCTAATGGTGAAAGGTGTAGAAGGGGGCCTGTGAAAAAAAATGACCTATGTCATTTTTTCCCCTTTTGCTCACGGCGACCCTGTTTATAACAATTCGAATAAAAGTGACAAAATATTTTTTTCCGTAAAATATTTTTAAAAAATTTGAATAACTTCATAAGAGAACAGCCAAACATGGCCATAAACCTCCTCCCGCAACATATGGCCTCCCGCCATAACATGGAATTCCAGTTTTAAAAAATTTGAATAACTTCATAAGAGAACAGCCAAACATGGCCATAAACCTCCTCCCGCAACATATGGCCTCCCGCCATAACATGGAATTCCAGTTTCAAAAATTTGCTGGAGGAAAGCACTCGAACCCCTCCCATTTTTTTTTTTTTTAATATTCCCAAAAATTGTCTAAAACTGTGTTCTTAAATTAACAGTACCAAAAATTTTCTTGGAAAGTGCCCCATCCCCTCCTCTCTCTCGGCATCATCAATGAAGAACGTTTTAAATCTCGTTTTTATTGCTTCAATTTCGAAAATTTTCCGGGGTGAGCCTCCTGAAAACTCCTTTTCCTAACATCACTGAAGGTCAGCAAAAATTTCGTTTTTTGGATTTTAACTTTCGAGTAACTGCGGTGCCCTAGTCTTTACCAAAAAAGGCTTTTGAGACTTCAATTTGAAAATTTTCTGGTGGATGATCTCGGAATCTATCTCGACTTAAAATCACCAAAGATCTTCAAAAACTGCGTTTTCAGAGCTAAATTTTTTTTTTAACTTTCAGAGGAGAGCCCCGGGAACCGCTCTTCATAGCATGTACTCGAAGATAAATCAAAATTCTGTTTTTGGATTTCCACTTCCGAAAAATTGCAGCAGGAGAAACCCTGAACCTACGCTCCACTAACATCACCAAATATTGTAGTTTTTAAGACTACAATTTTGAAAATTTTCCGGGGGAGAGGCCCTCTGGACCCCCCTATTTCAGACTCAATGTTAATCTTTCCATTAAGTTTATATTGCTATAATACTTTAATGACTCCCAAAAGCCAGAAAGCTAAGTCCCCCCTCTCTCTCTCTCTCTTTGTATTGATACATGCGTTTGAAAAAAAAATAACAATAAGGGACTGTCAAACTCGTACCCGACCCCTCCCACCAGGTTTTTGACCTCGTATCGAGTCTGGGGGGGGTCGTCGGGGTATGGTAGTATAAAAAGAGGAATGTTTATGGACAGGGCCCAATAATGTATGTTTGGGTCGAGGGACCAATCACGTTCTAAGACGGTCCTAGTCTTTTACCCATGAACATCGCTAGATCAGTATCATAAAACAGGGGAATTAATTTACTTGTTATGACTGCAGAAAAGGACATACTAGCCAAACAGTGTTATCATTACGGAAATATTCAATCAAGTTCCGGGCATTATAAAAATACTTAAATGGAGAATTACAATCACAATTTTTCCCTAAAATAAGGGTTAGCTAAAACTGCATCAATTTGTTCATCATTAAAGCGCAGAAGCGTTCCTATCTGTTAAATTTTGTTTAAATAAAACATATTTAGTTTTTAGCCTACTTTCCCAGTAAAAGTCAGAAAAAGAAGAAAAAAGCATGAAAGAAGGCTTAATGCATCTTAAAAATATCGTGAAAAACAAAAAAAAGTCAAAAATAAATAAAATAATTAAATAAATATTGAAAAATTAAAAATTGGAAAGTAGGGTATTGAGATGGGGAAAAATGTCTGTCGGTCTGTCTGTCGGTCTGTCTGTCTGTCGGTCTGTCTGTCTGTCCCCCCCTAATAACTTTTGAATGAATAGTCCGATTCGAACAAACTTTTTTTTGTTCGAAAGATCTCGGCGAGGACACCTCATTCCCATATTTCACTTTTTGATTTGAACTATTTTTTGTTCAATTTTGAACAGTTCAAAAAAACTTAACATTAGCGCCTACGGGGAAATTCAAAGCAATTCCGAACTGTGAGGCGAATTTGCTTCAAACAAACTTTGTAGGAAAAAGCTTTTGATAAAAAACTTGTATATAAGATATCTTTTTGATTTGAACAATTTTCCGTTCAATTTTGAACAGTTCAAATCCCTTAACATTAGCGCCTACGGGGAAACTGAAAGTCAATGTAGATTCCGTACTTGAAGGCGGATTTACTTCAAACAAACTTTGTTGGAAATAACTCTTGACGACCTACTCCCAACTCCGACTCCGAGAATTTAGGGGGACCTGACACCGACTCTGACTCCTGTTCCCGACAATTAATCGGACTCCGACTCCCCGACTTCGACTCTGACTTCGTAGCTTTGGCAAACATTTATACACGGAGGACAAATGACTGACTCCGATTCTTGGATATTCGACTCCGACTCTTTTATCCCAAAATGAGATTGACTCCGACTCCGACTCCGCTGCTGTGATTTTAACTGTGAAATAATTATTGTTGATATGATTTGTTTTTATTTTCACGCTAAAGTTTTAATTTAGGTATTTAGTTTTCGGTGAATAAACTCGAAAAATATGCGCAGACGATTTTTTTTTTTTTGACAATGAAAATTATTTCTTTAAGTTGACATTTTATTGTTTTTTTTTATTTTGGTAAGTGCATTAATTCGTTTAAAAAATTATTTTCGGCAACAGGGGAAAAAGAAACGATTTTTTTTATATGATGTATTTATTTTAATGAACTTATTATTAATTTTTCGTTTTGAAAGCTGTTAAAAAAATTTTTTAATGGAAAGAAGTGTATTAGCTGCTTTGTTTAAAAGGTGCTGCTATTTTATTTGTTCGTTTTTTTGAAGAAAAGTAAGGAATATTTTATTCCTAGAAATCAGCTTAAAATATTTAAAAAAATATGTTTGAAAAAATTTGCGATTTTAGCTATTTTTGAGAATATTGATCAGGTACTAGAAAGTAGTATGGGTATACGGGAAAGTAGGCTCGTCTAGTTCTAGACGGAACTTCTTGTTAAGAATAATTTCCTCATATTTAAGTGATATCCCAATCGTTAGGTAAAGTTTAATATCTATAAGAGCTATGGGGCCGCTATTTCTCCTGATGCCAGGGCCGATCTTTTCAACCAATCCGCCACTGATTACTAGGTGAAAATTACCGCTATTTACTGCGTTACAAGCAAAGAAACAAAAAAGGTGAATACAAGGTAAATGTTTTTGAGCTTTTCTTTTATATATTGCCTTTTTTTTTTTTTAAAACACTTATTTTCTTCAAGCTAAAGATATTTACTATTTCTTGCAATAGAGTGTTTTGCTAACATCGTATTGAAGAAAAAAATCATTACCTGCGTCGTAAAATATGATATGTATTGTTGTTAAAATTAACAACATGGTGTTAAAATAAAATTACACAGATGCTTAATTTAATTCATTAGGTATACATTCCATTAATCGGCATGTAAAAGATCCCTTAGGTCGTTTGACTATGAATACTCTTGACAAAATTAAATTCCATTTGCAGTTTCGCATCGAAGAGAACTCAGGTGTCTCCATCTGGTGGAAACTGGGCATCAAATTTTCCTGTGAAATTCACATCCGCGTCTTAATGGTGGCACATGAATGACTGGATGCCATATCGTTGGTTCGCACTTGTTCCGAAAAAGGCTAAAGCCTCTAACACAGCCCCGTGTGAAAGAAAAAAAAATAATGATAAAAAGCGGCAATACACCTTTTCCGATATTTAAAATTTTTTCGAACAGCTTTCACCCTTTGAGGAATAGCGACTTCACTTGAGAACACCATTTATTTCTTGCTTCTCTTTTTTTTTTCAGCTAACTGAAATCACTGTGTCAGTTGGCTGAAGAAAGAAAAAAAATATATATAAAAATGGTTGCAACAAAGGAAGCCTCCGTCCCTCAAAGAGTTAATAGTTTGTTCAAGCTTTTAATTGATGATTAGGAATGATAATTAGAAAACGGATAAAATTGGAAATATCATTCTATTTCGTGTTATCAAAAGAATATTATAAAATGTAAATAAATAAAAACTAATTCAAGCTTTTTAAATGAAACCTCGTTAATATTTTCGTTGAGAGAGTTGTGCGATTTTGCCTGAAATGTTGTTCAAATCGGACAGGGTTATGTTATGTAACATTCATATAGTTATACATTCGACTCCATAGAAATAGATTTATTTATCCTCATATAAATAATGCCGATGATTGAGTAACCCGTGTGTTTCAACAATGAATTCGCACCACGACATGATATGTAATTCGATAATATGTCTTGGTGATGCTTAACATGCAAGGAAAGGCTCTATTGTGACAAGGTTGAACTCGATCCGGTAACTTGAACAGTTTTACTGGTAAGACTGTGTCATATCAGAGGAATGAAGAAGCGAAAACAATGAACGTTATCTACTGGAGTTTAGGGTTAATCCACTGGTGATAGAGTTAAAATTTCAACTATCAAAATATCACCAAACAGGCAATTGCTTCGTTCAAATGAAGAAGAGTTGAAGCAATTTTCACTCGTCATGCCTTGACGGGTGATTTTCTAATTTTCAAATAAAATGGCATAGGTACAAATGTACATATTTTGTTGAAATATATTACAAAGCTTTAATATTTTACTAAATTATCGCATGCATTTTCCAAGTAATTTCTAGAACAGTTTTCGTTTTCCGTTTTTCTTTTATCGTGCCCTTTTTATTAATAGAAAATATATCACTTATTTTCAGGAGGACAGAGGTTCACCCATATTTGGAAACTTTGTATGTGATAACTTTCAGTTTAATGTTAATTTACAAACAGACAATAATTAATTTACCACTTAACATAAACTTTTTGTTAACTAATTTTAACTAATGACTCTATTAATTTCAATTATTTAATTAATTTTAGTTAATTAAATTTAATGATCAGTTTTAATTGGATTTATCTTAGTCTTGTGTAATTATCAGCTACTAATTCTGCTTTAGCATGCCTCCACTTTTGAAGTTCGTGCAACCTTGGACCCCCCCCTTAACAAAGTTCTAGCTATGTGCCTGTGCATGTATGTATATATGTATGTATCTGGTAACAGAATCTTGCAGCTCAAATTTCGCCCACTTCTTGCGATCGGATTCATTTGAAATTTAGCATGCGACCTCAGACCAGATGGCAATGAAATATTCTATAATGAAATTCATTAATTAACCATTAGTTATTAATTTATTCCAGTTTTTATCAATTTTCGCATAAATCCTTTAATACGAGGACGAAAAATGCTCGCATAAATTAGAATTAAATATTGATAGAAGCCCCTAGTTTTTCTGCATCAGATTAAAATTTGTTCGAATGTTCCAAGGTAATTAGAACGTGAATTTTGATTGTTGTAAACTAATTTCATGCTAAAATGTAGGTAAGCCTTCAAATGAAAACTCATGGTTGATCAGGGTCATTGTTGAACAATGATTTTATTAAAATGTATCTCAAACTTTTAAAGTAATATCAATATGATTTCCACACACACATACATTAATGAATGGTATGGATTAGCTGGATTACACAGGCAATTTATCGGAGCAGTTGAAAGTTTTTAGAGCTTGACTATTACATCTTAGGAAGTATCATTATTCTTTTTGGAGTTCGAGCGATCCCCGTTTCGAATGTTTCCCGAGCCCTTTAGTCGGGGGTTAGGGGGGGGATTTCATGCATACAGAAAATCTTAAACTATGCTAAAATTAATATTTTTTGCAAAACAAGTGAAACTAAAAAAAACAAAATAAAATAATAGTTTAAAACACTAAAAAAAAACACGCTTTTGTAGCAATATAAACTAAAAATAAACTTTGAGTGTTAAAAAAGTATAAAATAATTGACCAAAAATTAACTTTTAACGTAAAGAAAAGCGTGGGCGGAGGGCTTCATATCAATTGTTTTAAATTTCTTCCATTTGTTGTCCTTGCAAAAATATAAATAGGCAACGCCCCACATTTTTTTTTAACATTAAAGTTAATTGCTTGGTGAATTGTTTCATCATACTTTACATCGAAAAATTATTTTTTACTTTTTAGTTCATATTGCTACAAAAGCGTGTTTTTATAGTCTTTTATATCATATAGTCTTTTATAGTCTTATATATCATTTTATTAGAATTATGTGTACATTGCTCGATGTGGAATAGGATTTCACTATACAATGCACTATTAAAATAGAATTCGTAATTTTTGAACTTATGCTAGTGTGGCAGTAAGGTAGTTATTAGGGTGAATAAATGATTAATCTCCCAAAGTTCAAAGTGGTTTATAAATGTTTCTAATATTAATTATTGAAACAAACCTTAAAAATTGTTCTACTCGCGTAGAGTGAGGTCGTACCTTTTTTCCAGTATGACTAGGTGTCGCAAGCAGAAACAAATATACACCCCCCCCCCCCGGGGGTTAAAGTGACCATAGAGTATTTTCCCTACCCAGTGATGTTGAAAACTGCCCAAGTTTTCAACACAAAGATTTGTCCCTGAACCCTATGTTTGTGGCAAAGAATTCTCAATTTGGTAATATTTTATTCTCGTTGATAAATTTTAACCATGACAGGGCACCTGGATTCCATTGTCCAACTCCTTTCTGCCAAATATGGAAGTCCTTCTCATAAACTAATGTGTCACTGAAGTCCGATTTGTCGGGGGATCTCCCCAACATCTGAAAAAGATGAACCGTGAAAATTGTAGGTGCGGGGGACTTCAAGATGACATGCCATGTCATAAACTAATGCCAAATGCATTAAAAGAGCTCAGAAAAATTGGTTATACAAATATTGCTACATCCAAGACTGTTGGCTGCATACATACAGGCAGGCAAGTCATGTTTTAAAAATCTACCCACTGTTTGCCCAAATGACGGTCCTGCACATGAGTTGCTTAGAAGGAAAACAAAATGTAATACAGCTTTCAGCCTTTTATGAAAAGGTTTCATTTTTGCAATTGCGACTTTTGTAGAGGGTTGGTTTGTTTTCACAATCATGAATTTATTGTGTTTCCAAATTAACATGAGTAAAATTTTTCTTTTCCCATTAATTTTTTCTTTTCTTTCTTACTTTAAAAAAAAACTTTTTAAAATGAGCACACAACTGAACAAAAAATTCACGAATTAAGCACGAGACAGTATAAAATCATAGCTGAATGAGTCAGTACTCGATTCCTGGAAAGTCTTATCCTAACTTCTAACCTCATTTTTTTAGTGTTTTCTCTTCAAATTTATTCCTAATTCGCTCAACTTGATAGTCCTTTATTTTCTCAGGGAAAGGTTTTCATTTGCATGATATATTACAGGGTTATAAAACTTTGTTTTTAAGCGATTACCGGCACCCAAAAAACTTTAAAATCTGGAATCACTGCAGTCCTGTTGATTCTAGATTGTCGAGGTCCATAAAGCTTTAAACAAGATAAAAAAAATTATAAAAACTATATATAAAACAATTTATTTAAACGTCGTTGAGTTGCAGTACATTCCAATTAGGGTGATTCTAAATTGCTTTTAAATGGAGAGCGAAAAAGTTGAGGGTAAATGCTTTGTTAAATATAGACAGTGATTAGAAGTCATGTTCAATTTCAATTTCTCACAAAAAAAAGAATATATCACAAAAAAAAGTATGTAAATGAAAAAAATAACGAAATAAACATTTTCACACAGATCATTGAAATTGTTTTTAATATTTATAAAGAATTTATTAATGAATCTTTTTTCATGATCTGAAAATGAACAGGTTATTTACAATAATTTACATCAACATCAAAGGAATATTTGCTGCACCGTCATTTATTAAAGTTTCATTCAACAGCACATGGAGGAACCCAACCTCCAAAAGCTTTCTCCAACTCAACAGCGACTGCCATGGTCAGGCGATCGTTATAAGCATTGGCTACAACCTGCACTCCAATCGGCAAATTCTCACTGCCCAATCCCAGTGGACACTGAGTGACAGGAAACTTCATGATGTTAAATATGCCGGTGTACATGAAATTGAAGGGCTTGAAGAGAGGCTCATTGTGGTGGGGAGCGCACGTGGGATGAGAAGGGAACAACAAAATGCCATCATCTCCTAGAATTTCTTCCAACTCTTTGCGGAGATCCTGACCCTTGTTGAGGAAATAGTCACTTTGTTCCAGGGCAGAACTCTCCACAAGACCTAGAGCGATGGCAGGGAATGTAAACCGTGACTGTCCAATGAGCCACTGCAAAAACTCAGTCTTAAAACCAATATGGCCTTTGCGCTCTGCAAGTTCATCAGAGAAAGTCGGTGCTTTGCAGTTTGATATGGAAGACGCCCAGATTAAATACATGGATTTCAATGCTGGAAGTTCTAACTTTCGTGGTGTTATCTTGTATGCATTTTCAAAATGATGCAAAACCTTAAAGAAAATGTACTTTTTAAGCATAAAAACAAATACAACAAAAACAGGAAAACAAAAACTTCAAAGTATTCCCATTAACTAATCTCAAGAAAATAAAAATAAGCACAAAATCTTACTTTGTGTATAGCTTTCACCATGTCAGCTTCCACCTTGCTAAACATGACATGGTTGCCCACATCTTCAATATAATAAATTTTAAGCTCTTTCATCACAACCTACAGCAAAAATATTATCATAAATTTTATGATTGTAAAAATGTATTATCATTTAAAAATGTCTGTCTATACCTGACATATTACAGTTTTTAAAATATTCAGTGAATAATGCTTATGTTTTTGTTAATAAATATATTAAAATTATATATTCCAAAGAATTATTACACTCACATATTTTACAGTTCTCATAGGGCTAAAAATATACATTTCTCGAATAATTTTTTAATTAACTTTTGTTAATGCGTTAAGAATAATACGAAATTAACAAGACTATGCACAGTAAATAAACCATACATACCATATATAAATTTACCATACATACTCGTGCATAAGTCGAACCCCCAACTTTTAGGGGGGGAAATCGGAAAAAAATTGAAAACCCGATTTATAAGATGAGTTCTCACTTTCTGAAAGCATGGGGAGCGTTTTGCCTCTAATTTTTAATTTTAACGTTATAAAAAGAGAAAAATAAAATGAAATGAAGTGAATGTTAAAAAAACGTACACTTTTTTTGTCTAGCACAAAAAGGGTTCACTTCTGCGATCACGTTTTTTTTTTGTAAAGGGTCCCATTTTGCTGTTATGATTTTCATTACTTGTTGCCTTCATTTTGATCTAATATCAATAACATTTTACGCTGCAGCCATATTGCATTATTTTAAAAAATTGAGCATTAATTAGCCGAAATTCACAAATGCGGTAATTCATGCACCTTCCGCACAGTCTAATTATTTATTCGCGTTTACTGTAATTATTTATTTCACAGTCAGACCATATAAAATCATAGCAGAATGTGTAAGTATTTACTGCTTTAGCATCTGCTTAAAAGATTTGGCCTAAATCAGAGAAATACTCACGTCTTGGAGTGTTATTTCTAAGAATTATTCTTTGAAAATTTTCAGAAATTCTGCCCTGCGTATAAGTTGGCCTCCTCACTTTAAACATCATTTTTTGTAATAAATTTCTCGGCTTATACGCGAGTTTATAAGGTACTTGATTTTCACTGGGAATTTATAGGCAGACAATGATCAACAAATTTTGGTTAAATTTTCTTACTGTCCAACTGTTTGTACTTAAAAATTAAGAAGTTATGTGCAATTTTGAGAAAAAGTGAATCATAGGCGGATTTAGACTGTGAAATCTGGGGGTGCAATAATATCGGGGGGGGGGGGGGTACGTACAGTGCTGCCAATGGTGGCAATGGTTATTAGGGCGACTATTCTAGTCAAAACATGGGCATGAACGACTATTTTGCAATCAATTGTAAAAAGACCGGTGACTATTTTAGTGAATTTTACTTTCTTTTCCTCCTAGGAGGAAAAAATAAGTTGAAAAAAATGAAAATTCGCTTATAAGTTTACCGCCTGGGGGGGGGGAGGAGGAAAAGTTTTACAGCGTTTAATTTTTGAAAAAATCGTTCATTATGAGGTAAAATGAAATGTAATAAACATTCACGACCATAGAAATATCATGTTTATATTTTTGTTTAAAAAATTTCGTGTTTGCCGATCGCGATATTTTTAAAGGTATCGTTTTTCCGAGTGCAATTTTTGTAAAGGGTTAGATTTTGCAAACGTGATTTCTGTAAAAAGTTTGTTTCCACTACTGCTTCTTTTTTAGTGTTTTTCGGTTTTTAATTGCTTGTATCCGTATTATGCATTCATTTTTTGAAAACGATGGCTAATTTTCTTTCGATCGAAAATATCACGATTGCAGTGCTTCTAGCTCTTTTTATACAGTCAGTCTTTTACTGTTGCATTTAATTAACAGTCAGACAAAGAGAAATTATACCAGAATGTGTCAATACTGATTTCTCTAGTGTTTATTCAAAAGAGTTGGACTAAAGTTTGGAATATGTTTTTTAAAGTTTTCTTTTTCAAGGGTTGTTTAGGAAAAATTTGCTCCACGTATAGGTCTATCCCATTGCTGTGAGTGGTGTCTATTGAAGTTTCATTGCATTAATATGATATAAATGACATTTTTTAATAGGTAAATGACTATTTTAGAAACTATTTTATGCATATGGTAGCTACTTTTCATCGGCTACTAAATCAACTATTTTTGGTAGAGGAACTCAGTGGCAACCTTGGGGGGTATTCCCAGGACAAACAGGGGGTCTGGGGAAGGGGGCATTCTTTCAGAAATCTTTGAAAATTTACAGTAAAAATGCTGGTTTTTGGTTGATTTCAGAGCGATTTTATAGCACTCTTTACTGGAGTGATGTGTAAGGACTTGACTTTAAACAGTTTATATCGTTTATGAGGAAGTGTATTATTACAATATTCACATTTTTTGACTTTATTAGCTATGGTTTCAAATAAAAAGAAATTGTAATGATTTTCCAGTAAATATCCAATTACAGAATATACATACAGTAATTCTGTAATACAGCACTGAATAATAAATCATTTAAGAAATGTGTTAATTTGATGCATGTAATTATTTATTGTCTTTCTTTTTTTAAATAGATAAAAATTCTTCTTAATACGTAGCACAATTTTTCTCGCACTGGCGATGTGTGTAGTGACCGGGTTACATAATAAACTGCATAATATTGTATTTTTGGGTTTGCTTTCAAGTAAATTTACTTGCATTGTAGCTGTAGATAAATATAAGTTGTTTTACGAAATTCCTGAGGAGAAATTCAAATTTTCTCCTGATAAAATATATTTCATTTATTTTTATTTATTATTATTTTTTTTTTGTTGTTGAAAATCCGACCAAAAATGTTGGGGGTGCGGCGCACCCCCTGGCACCCCCGTAAATCCGCCTATGAAGTGAATATTTTAAGGCAGGGTTTGCCACTTTTTGATTCTTATGGAATCCTTCTGACAAGACAAGTAGTCTGCATACAATATACCAACAGCCTGGTTATGGCAATCAGAGACTGCAGCTTCATCCTTGTTATGGAGGCATCATCCTGGAATAGACAATAACTGAGCTGGAGGCAGATGTCATCTCACTGAAGTGCCAACAGACTGGTAGCACCTTCTGAAAACGTGTAACTTCTAGACAACCCCAGTGTGTGTGCAATATTTTTTCCATTAAGTTTAATTGCTTTAGATGAAAAAATAATTTTACTTTTTAACAAATTTAAAACAAAAGCAATACTTACTGGGAACTCTAACCGCAATAGCGATGCATTTTTGCCAGCCAATACTCTCATCATAGGATTCAAATCTGTGGCATATCTACACAGAGGACCCATACAAAGGTAAGGGACAAGTTCTCTCTCACCAGACGGAGGATATGTTCCATAGTTTGAAACAACTTCTGCAAAAATTTAGGAAACAAAATTTGCTTTAGAGATCCTACTTAAAAAAAAGATTGATATTTTCGTCAGCATTGAGATGGGAAAAATGTCATGAAAACAATATTTAGTTTTCTAAATAGCTCGTGTCAATGCAGAAAGACAATGCAGCAACATAAGGTTTTTCTCTCTTGCTTTTACAGAAAATCTGGATATTTCAATACAAAGGAATAAAAGATGTTATATCTCAGATGAATCCTGGCTGATCACGAAAATATCAGTTCATGAAAACATTTTTAAAACAAGCCACTAACTCATCTTGGTCTGCATCTTTTTTTCCTTGCACGTGCAACAAAAATTGCACATGATACTTTGCTCTTACAAATTAAAAACAGAAAAACTTTTAACTTATTCTAATAAATATAAAATCTCATAATAAAGAAATGTTATCAGAAAATTTCCTTTTTTTGAACTTAAAGACAACTAGATCTTGCAGAGCTTTCTAATAGGTTCTGAGAAGGATTGTTAATGTTAGATTGCATATATATACGATCAGAATCAGCTAAGAACAAAGTAAATTCAGTGACTTGTTAAAAAAATTACATTCTTAAAACAAACTTCTCCAAAAACAAAGGTGGTTCCAGTCTTACAAGCATGCAAAATTTTTCAAATAATTGTAATTACAGTAACATAAATGAAACCCTTTTAAAAGTGGACACTAATGATTATCTTTAATCGTTTATTTGTAGAGTTTTTCCTTTCGTTTCCAATAGTGCTGGTCTTCTCCCCCGCCCCCCCCAACAGCATATATTCGTATATTTTAAGGAATACAAATATGCTCAAATCACACAGTTACGCCATTTTCTTAGTCCACTTTCCCGTTTAAAAAAAAAAAAACCCTAGATTTAAAACTTTATAAAAATAAATCTAAAAACATACATACAGTAGAACTTTGTTTATCCCACCTTCATTTATCTAGATCTCTGGTTTATCCATTAAAATTTGTAGAGTTAACAAAAAAAAGGATACACCGCCAGCTCAGTCATTTCCAGCCGAGGACTGCAGTTTCGTGCTTATTAGCACTCATCAGCCCGGCATAGGAAAATGACTGAGTTGGAGCTGGAAAACCTCTTAAGGAAGCCAAGAGTGCGAAACAAACTGGAAGCTAATATAGAATTAGCAGACCAGACGAGTGACCGAAGCAATGGTTCGGTTCAATTCGAAGATTGAAGATGTATTTCACGTATTTCTGCTTTAGCCCTGGCTAATGGGCGGTAATTTATTGAATATTGATAATACTCGGTTTTTTCTTTTGATTAAAGGCACAACTGTAGCATACAATGTAAAATAAAGCACAGCACTAGAGCAGGGGTCGCCAAACTATGGCCTGTGGGACAACAGTGGGCCTTGAGCTTCTAAAATCTGGCCTGGGTTAGCGGAGCGGATATCAGATGCATAAATCAATAGAATCATAGTTACTAACCAAATTTAACTCAACTGTGAGACATTCTTTTGTATTAAAATGTCAGGAGTTTCTGATTGCACAATGCACATCCTAGGATAAATCCAATGCCTTTCCTTTCATTAAAATATTTATGTAACTCTGCTCCGGTGTTGACTTGCTACAGTATTCTGCCTTAATCTAACATTCATTACATTTTTTTTGTGTGTGTTTTGCTTCATTAGAAAAAATGGAAAGACTCCCATTGAAAGAAACTAGAAAAAGTTATTGGAGAAAATTCCTAAGTCAATGACAGACTTAATAAAGATACACAAAATGTTAAATCAAATGATGAATCGAATTTACTCATGAATAATATCAAATGACGATTAATTAAGAAAATTTAAATGCGGTTAACAGCTACTGAAAAAAGCCTTTTTGCAATACATTTTAAAGAAATTTTGATTATTTAATGTTTTAATGCAGTGATTAATGCATATTAGTTTTAACGAGAGGAAATTGTTTTACTTCCGGTGTTGATCAATTGGACATCTGAAGGATAAAAACTGAAAATTTGATAAAAATTTGAAACATGTTTTGCATTCTGGGGATGCCACAACAATGCTTATTTAATAAAAAAAAAATTATTTAAAAAATTTTGAAAAGTTATTCTTTACATTTTGATGTTTTACTACACAAATTTGCCTGTAATTCTGAAGTAATAATGAGCTGTCTCTATTTGGATATTGGCCCACAACTCTCAAGAAATTTTCCAAAATGGCCCTTCGGGGAAAAAAGTGTGGAGAACACTGTACTAGAGTAACAAACACAGTGTTTTAGGAGCTTCAGTTCAACACTACTGTAGCTGAATCATGAATGATACAGCATTTGCCAGAAATGATGCTACGGTAAAACCTGTAAAGTTGACCACCCTTGTAAGTTGACCACCTGTCGAAGTTGACCTCTATTTCCAGGCACAGAATTAGATCTATATCATATAATTCAACCTCTATAAGTTGACCACCTGTTTAAGTTGACCACTAAAATAGTGCACCGCAAGTGGTCAACTTACACAGGTTTCACTGTATGTAGTTTTGTTACAAAGCAGTTTTTTTCTGTAATAAAAGTCTGCTTTTTTAAGACTATGTTTCGCTTATTACCCTTATTATTCGAATAGCCTTTGGTTCCAGGTCCAGATAAACGAGGTTGTACTGTACATCACAATTATAATAACAAATAATAAAAGTTATTTCAATAAAAATTCACAAAACTAAAGTTTATTTAAGCAGGTGGTTATGAAATGGGGAAATGTGTCTGTCACTCCTAATAACATTTGTGAGAATTCAGAATGGAACAAAACGTGTTTTTTTCACTATTCATAAGTACTCCCTCATTATATATAACATAACAGAATACATTTTACGATTTTCATGTAAACTTTCAACTTCTTCACTTATGACCAAATTAAAAACTATATTTTCTTTTTCTTTTTACTTATTTGAACACATTTAAATTTTTTTAAGAAGAGTTGATGTTTGTGACATTATTAATTGAACTTTGGTTTTTCATATACACTATGTATGAAATATGAACAAGTCTCATAAGTGATACCTCTCTCCATACTGTATCATTTTGTTGTAGTATTTTAAGATTGCCTTATTGTTTTCATTGAAAAGTACTTGATAAAATGGCTACTTCTAGGCTTAAAAAGTCAATTGGGCACTTGCTAAAAATTTAAATCTTCAAGTCCAGTATTTGCTATTTCATACATTAGTTTGCGACCTATAAACAATGTAAGTAAATAAGACTAATAGAAAAAGTTTGAATCAATTTTAGTGGGATTTTCTTTTTTTCTGTCAAAAAAGTGAGTTAAAATAATGAAAATTGTAAGATATTTAAGACAAAATTCAAAATGTTAAGAATTTCAGAGCAGTTTTTAAAATATTAGGAAAATTAGGACAGCCCCTACCCCAGCTGTGTAATCACACTCGCAACATAGTAAAAATTGTTATTTGCAAAATACAATGAATTTTTTTAGAAAGTTTTTTTTTTTTTTTTTTTTGTATTATGGTACAAATTGGGTTTTTTTATAGAGATGCACCTAATGCCAAATTTAAAAGAATACCAAATATTCGGTTTAAATTCTAACCAAATATTCGGCTGAATACTGAATATTTGGTTAAAAAATTTTATCTGTGATAGTTGCATGATAGTAATTTAAAATAGAGAATATTTTATTTAATTTGTGACTTTTGTGAAACTTAAATGCCTTTAGCATTCTAAATTTGATTACTTTCAGTATAATTATTAATTTAAAATAAATATGTGATGAAATAAATCATTTCAAGGAGGGCAAAAGCAAATTAATATAGCATGTGGCTAATTTGGTTTACATTCATCTGAATTCTGCACAGAATGATAATTAATTTATTTCCTGATTGTATGATTTGATAACATTATAAATAAAGACATCTTGTATTTACTTTTCATAGACAGTTACACGCAAAATAGGCTGAACACTTAATATTCCAGGGGTTTTCTTTTTTTCTTTTTATTATTTCTAATTTAAATGAGTTAGTAATAGCACAAAAATGAATCATGTCATAATATTTTTAAAAAATGAAAAACAACAAAATTATGGCCAACATTTACCTTTTTTCTTTTATATTTAACACTAGTGGTACCCGCACGGCTTTGCCCGTAATAGAAAAATTAAAGGGTCTTTTGGTTCCTCTGCATATTTACAATTAATGTATGGTGAATTTTCTCGCCAATTGGCTTGTACCCATGTTACGGTTCCACGTTATGATAGTTTCGTATCTTGCCAATTGGCTTGTGCCCATGTTACGGTTCCACGTTATGATAATTTCGTAATTTACTTGTCCATCTTATGATAATTTTGTTCTTAAAAATGGAATAAAAAAAGAACCACATCGAATTTTGGAAAAATCGCTTCGAGGTGCACACACCCATGCTACAAACTAACTTTGTGCCAAATTTCTTGAAAATCGGCCGAACGGTCAAGGCGCTATGCGCGTTACAGACATCCTCCGGACAGACTTTCAGCTTTATTATTAGTAAAGATTACTTTGAATGTGATCCTTTTAATAAGTAATTATTTCAATTAATTTTGTACTATGGTAAAATTCTCATTGTATAAAAAAATGTGTTTGTTTAACAATATTCTTGAATATTTCAATTTGTTTACTATTCAGCTGCCGAATATCAAAGTATTCGGCCTAAACGAATATTCGGTTTGTCTGCCGAATATGTAGTATACCGAATACTAACCAAATATTCAGTGCCTCTCAAGTTCCTTATTTTCGAATACATAAAACTTAACAGTCAAAGTTTTAAATTCAGGTAATAAAACACAAATGTGTACATAAAAATGTCGTAGCCGTGCAAATGGATAGAGCATTATACAAATTTAAAACAGATTAGATTTAACTTTCACTTCTCACATGCATTTGGCTTTTAGTGATTTTGTTGCACTAAATAGATTTATAAATTAGTTCTCTTAATGAAATCCTTCATTTCTATTATAAATCAATCAGGTAAGAAATAAAATTTAAGATTATTACATACCTGATGTTGGTTTATGGCCAAATACTCCATTGAAAAAAGCAGGAATGCGAATACTTCCTCCTATATCTGATCCAATGCCAATAACAGAGCCTGCTGCTGCAACAATGGATCCTTCTCCACCTTCAACATATCAAAAGCATATTATCATTTAAAAATTTTACATTAACTTTTAATTTTCAATCTTGAATTACAAAAAAAAAAAAAAAGAGTCTCGGTTTTACAAAATTGCTATGGTAAATATTGCTAATATTACGTATTTTTTCCTTCAACCTTAACTTACACACTCGTTTATTCACGAGCACAAAATCCACCATTCTATCTCTCTATTTTATTTTTTTGGACACAACATAACCCGAGCCAAACTGGTGTTCTGAAACATTGACAGCTGTCATTTTTCTTTTCAAAATACCATCTTATCTCCTGTACTGCCACTAGGAAATAAAAACTTATCATAATTTCTTCAATGCTCCACCCCTATGTAGGGTATTTATTCCGTGTCGTTTCCGTAGATTCCGTCCGGATTTAGCTACTCAAGATTTCTGAACTAAATTTGTTTTCTGGGGTGAGGTTGTTGGCCTTACGTCCAATCCCACAACCTAGAGGACCAGGCCTCTATTTTTACAAACCCCCTGGAGACAGGGGTGTCCAGTTAAACCCCTGGACACTGGGTAGCTAAGGTACCTCGGGGTTGCCACACCCCCTACTCACTCGAGAATTGAGAGAGCACCTGAGAGAAATAACAAAGCAGTTACTCTAATTAATAAATTTGGAGCTCAAAATGTTTTACCATGCAAGTTAGAGCAGCAGCTATTGAATGGGATGAGAGGGGCTATTTGGATGATTAATTTCTCAAATAATAGATCCTTTAGAGAACAGTTATGTCTGTCTCACAGAAAGAAGTGTAAAACCAGAGTAATATTTAATGAAAAGTATTCTGTATCACTTGTCTCATAGATAACACATACAACTTATTATCCTAGGTCATGAAGTCTTAAATTGCTCACTAAAAAAGACCTGACAGTTTCATAATGTATATAAGTTCAAAACTTTATTTTACTTCAGGGACAAAATCAATAGATCAAAGAATTTCTGCATTTCAAACAAGTGCGAATTTAACAGTAAGTTACCGCCCCTAAGCCAGGGCTAAGATAGAACTACATGCACTATACCAGACAGAATGGTTATAACATCCAAAGACTGCAGTTTCATTCTCATTAGAGCGCATCAGTCTGGATTAGTGGAGGCAGATGTCATCTCATTGAAGCTGAGAGCGCCAACAAACTGGTAGATAAAGTGAATTTATCTCACCAGCAAGCGCCCACTCTAGAACGAAACTGCAGTCTCTGGATGGGTTAACCGGGCTGTCTGGTATATTTCAGTTTTGAAATATTCAGATAGGAGTTGCTATTAAATATTTTTTTAAACTAGGATATGATGAAAAAAGCCATTTTCTTAATTCATTAGTAAAACATATAAAAAAAGTATTCTTCACATTGTGTAAATATATTCTATAAAACTAACTACGAGTGTAAAGTAAATTTAATAAATTTAGCAACAAGAGACTTCAGCTGTTGAAGCTGCAAAATGTTTTGCAGCAAAAATTTCATTAAAAAAAAATCAAATCACATTACAATAACAATATATCCCTTCAAACTATTGATTACACATTAATAGCAGTGATTTACAAATAGTGATAAATTATTTCAAACAGGGATAAGAAAGGAAAACAGGTGGAATTGATTTCATAACTCATGCAACAGTTTAAATTTTAAAAAATAAAATAAAATATACAAATGAATTGAGTATGATTTTTCGTGATTACTCATGAATAAAATACTGTGAAAGCCCAATTTTACGTTCCCCAAATTCATTTTTCCTGCATCAAATACAAAACAGACGACCAGCAACAGGCTCTGGGCCCAGCTAGAATGGCCCTAGTCAATTTACAATCCCCAGTGAAGATCAATGGCCCTCTTAAAACTATCTACTCCCTTGCTCATTACCACCTCTTCCGGTAAGCTGTTAAAAGGTTCCACTACCCTGCTAAAATAACAATTTTTCCTAATATCCATGTTAGCCTGAGATTTTTAGCCAGAACATTTTTGAATCGGGGCCCATCATCAGTTTTGCAGCTACATATTTCCAATATTTTATGTTTTTAAACCCCGTGAGAAACATAAAATCGGGGTTTCACTGAATTATGACAAAATTTCATAAGCTATTAAGGATTTTTTTCAGACATTTTCATGCACAAACTAGTGGAGTTAGATAAAAGAGTTCATATTGCAAATGTATTCATTTTAAAAAATTTACCACTGCTTCCACCAGGAATGCGGTTGATATCATAGGGATTGCTTGTTCTGCCATAAACCCGGTTGTAGGATTCATACCACATACCAAGCTCACTAACATTAGTTGTAACAAATGGAATGGCTCCTGCTGCCTTCATTAGCTGAACAGTCTGAGCATTGAAAGGAGACTTTGTGTTCTTCCTAGTCACGAGACCAGCACTCAAAGGCATCCCTAATATAAAAATATAAATGCAATTTTAGAAAAGCTGTATCAAATACTTGGTTCTCAATTCAGAAAAAATGAAGTCAACGAGCATGAAAAATATGATTAACGTTAAATACAACAATTTTCAAGTAATAAACATGCATTGCATAGTATTAAAAATTGCCAAGTCCAATATTTGTTGAAAGCAAATGTTCTGTGCAGGGGGGGGGGAAGGTTACCCCCAAAACCTGTACACTCTGAAATCATCGGCTGAAGTAGGAATGAGTCCAATCCGGTAAAAGAGAATAAAATAGTTTATGTGTGATTGTGATAAATGATCTTGAAAACAATCACTTTTAAAAATAGCATTAACCCCTTAACAGTGACAAGAATTTCAGGAAAATGGTCAAAAACAGGGGTATTTTTTTGACTGTTTAATTTTGCTCCTTATGTCATTATAAAAGTTAGAAAATGGTTTTTCATTACAAATTAAAAAAAATAAATGCAATAAGTACTGCTGTTATAATTAGTACATACACGTTAAAAAAAAATGGATTACACACACATATTACTCAAATAGAGCAAATTAAACAACATTTTGATGCTCAATATAAAATATACTCTAGTGCAACATAATATACAAACAATAATAAGATGTTAATGCATAATTTTTACAAATCTTTTACAGTATTGTAAGTCCCAAAATACGGTACTGCGCACAAGCCTATGTCGCAATTTTTGTAATAAACTTGTGTCTCACGTCTTATCTTTTTTCCTTTCTTGTTGGTTTTACGACAGCATATAAAACACTGTCTGGTTTGAGCAGATTTGTTTCCCAATGGTGGAATGTGTTCTAGGAAGTGTTGATCTGTGAGGCATAGCAAGTTCCGACTAGGAGGCCCTGGTCCTGGAAGCTGAACTTTCAACTTATTTTGTTCGACAATTTGTTCAACAATTGTTATTCTGTAGTTCATATTATTTTTCGCACCTTCTGCGGAACTATACAAAATGAACACTAGAAATATCAGTACCCGATCCCAAGGAGCCTAAACTGTACTCCTCACCAGTTCCTTATCGGACATTGCGAAAAAAGAAAATTATTAGCAAATAAACTCACTAAAAACGAAAAAACTAAACGAGAAAAGCCAAGGAAAAACAAACAGAAACTAAACAAGAAAGAGAAACTGTCCAAGCATGTTTTTGATTGTCTGAGCAGCCGACACTCCCGCCTTTCGCTCCTTCCTTCCCACCTCCCGAGCTCTCATGATCGGTAAAAAACTAGTACAACTAATGCCATCTATTAAGAAAATAGTGAACTAAGTATTCTCAAGCCAAAAATAAATCCGCTGGGGATTCACAAAAAAGAAAAGCGAATTTTTCTCCTGCCCAAACTCAGTTTGGGCATCACAAAAAATGCACTAAGTAGTTGCCCAAGCTGAACTCTGGCGACACTGGCAAGGGGTTAAAGAATTAAATACAATGTGTTAAATCAGCATAGTGAAATAATTTATTTAAAAAGCAGATGACATACCTATAAGGAGGAATGTTTTAAAAATTTCACACATGTTTTTCTGCAGAAGTTCCAGGACTTGACGCATAACTTCGGCATTTTTTGGGAAAGCATCACATAAATGGAGGCAGTCGATGTATAAAGTTCCACATAGCATAATACCATTTTTAATGCATCTTCTTCTTTATTAGTTCAAATGGTGGGGCCACAATGTCATTGATGCTAGGGTCACCAACTCTTTTAATTATTTATACATTTACTAGCTGCCACCAACAGCTAGATTGTAATTTTTTTAAGAAGATATTATATAACCAATCTATAATGCACTATGTTGTACTGGTATTTCCCTTTTTTAAATATTTTATTTTGAAATTATAACTCATAATTACAAACTTTTTGATTATTTTACAACTTGTTTTTCAATTTTCATACTGCAATTAATGTTGAAATGAACGACCGGTTACAGCGGATATCCAGTTAAATCGAGAATCCACAGTGAAGAAGTATCTGTGGCTGGTTGGGTTGAAAAGTGTCCTATTGAGTAATTTATTTAGTCTGCAAAGCAAAAAATTTAGTCACCTGGTTGTGAGCAGAGAGTGATTACTTCCAGATCCAGCCTCTGTCATTCAAAACAATTGCATCTAAATCTAGCTACCATTTCAGTTTTTGTTATTTCAAGATAAAGTTAGTCACAAAGTTGCACAGACATATACAATAGGATATACTAACCTTCAACAGCAATAAGCTCCTTAACTGACATTGGAACACCAAGAAATGGAGTTTCTCTCTCCAACTCCTCTTCTGTTTTGTAATTGGATGCAATCAATTCATCAATTTTTTCAGCCTCTTCAAGAGCTTTATCAAATCGATAAGCTACCACAGCATTTATGAATGGATTTACCTCTAAGACTCTTGAAATGAATGCTTTGACTAGATCAACACTCTTTAACTAAAATAATAAAGAGAAACATTTGAATAAAAGTTATTTAAAAACAAATAAAGTAAACAACTAAACCGCAGATATTTTTTCACGTGAATGAGACAAATTTTATCAAATCAAGCCAATACAGAAACAAAATCTCATGGAACTAACTGTTCATGCAGATACAGAATGGGCTAGAAGTAGATATACCCCCTTTTATTTTCAACATAGTCTTAGTTATAGTTGAATATGTGCTTATGTGCTTTACAGAAATACCTTAAAGTCTCAAGAGTCACAAAAATTGGTATTAACACCATCTATGTCTTAACACAGCTGAATGCTGTGTCATATTTGTCCAGATGTTTTGAGCAAATCCGAAAGTACTCCAAAAGATGCAGATCCTCTTCCAAACCACTGGCCCGGAAAAAGTCTCGGGTAATTCTGCATGTGAATCGCGAAGTGCTCTCTTGTTGTAAGACCAAATCTTCAATACCATTTTCAATAGAATATCCTTCACTGTCGAAACAAGGAGTATGCTCACTTGAGGACCAGTCTGTACAACTGAACCATTATACTGTAAGGAACACGATTTATGTAAGATCATTTAAGAATTAAACAATGATATAAAAGGGTTCAAAGGTCAGCCATGTATAAAAATATAATCTATTTAAACTATGAAAAATCAGGAAATCCTTTTCCCATTTTTTTTTACTGCTTTCTATATCTTGTGTATCAATTTTTATTAGCGAGATTTCTTATGATTCTGACTGAAGAACTTTTCTTTCTCTGAAATCTTTTTTCTGCAAATCTAGGTTCCGAAAAATGTTGGTAACAATCTGATGAAAGCAAGTTATTTTCATTGCTATTAATATATTCCTCTTCAGGTAAATCAGACTGTTCATCCGAACCATAATATGTTTTAGATAAATCTGCAACAGTTTTAGGAATTCATTTACCGATAAGCTTGTCAATGAATCCTATATTCAAGTGCTACTGCTAAAAAATGTTTGTGTGAATATTAAGTGACTGAGCACTTCAATATCACCGTGGAAAATAAAGGTCAATGTTTCAAGCAAATCACATGTTTTGGTGCACAAAAAAAAAAAAAAATCAGCACATTTTTTTGGAATCCACCTGTTTATGTTTACTTCTTTTCAGACCCAAAATAATTTCATGTGTCCAGCCCTATGCTTTTCAAATATACCTATATCAACATTTCCCTCTGTGCAGATAGCAGAAAAATGAAGCCATGCGACCAGCAGGTGTTTTACATTTTCCTTGGAGTTCAAAGAATTAAACCTGACCAGCAAGAGCTACTCAAGCCCAAAAGAAACCCTGAAAACTAAAAATAGTTCATAATACACACATCTGATAAGAGAAAAAAGAAGAAAACGGATACATAAAGAAAAGTTCATTCAGTGATCAAAATGACCGTGTAATCAGTCTTTCTAGGTACAAGCATTTATAGCGACTATAATAAGCCTAAAGAAATAAAACTTACTGTTGCAAGATTTTAATAAATAGTTAGGAAAAGTCAGTGTAGGAAAAATAGTTTGAAAATTAAACACAGCAAATATGAGCATTTGAAAATCGTTCGCAGTCAAAATGACCTCTCCGGCCTTTCTAGTGTTAAAAAACCAAGTCATTATGCCCTTATAAGAGAGGAGGTGGGTGGTCTTCTAGCTCTTCTGCAGTCAAGCCTAAAAATGCACCTTCAGGCAATGTTTGCTGCCATTAAAGGGTGAGTGAGAATGCTCAGAATCCCCCCCCCCTTCCTGGAAATAATTTACCCTTGAGGATATAAAAATCCAATTTTAAGCTTTTTTTGGACGTGTTAGAGAAAGGGATGGAAGATTCGGGAGATCATTGTTTATTGAGATCAGTGGAACTCTTCCTCCAAAAACTTCCTTTTAAAGCTATCATCATGATATTAACCAGGAGGGGGTGGGAATCGTTTGTAATTGAAGCTCCAAAAAAAGGCTATATAAGTTGCTTTTAGGCAAGTTAAGGGATAAGGGATGCGTAATCTAAATTCTGCTGAAATTTTTTTAACATTAGAAGTCCTAAAATGCAATTTTTGGTTACCTTTCGTGACGTTTGTGGAGGAGCATGGGAAAAGGATCTTCTCTCCTCAAATGTTTCGAAATTAAAGCCATAAAAACGCAAATTAAGACTCCCTTTGGTCTCATGAGCAACAGGTGTACTCTGAGGAAAGTATCATTTGAGTCATTCCATTTCAAATCAGGCAGGCAGGTATGAAAAGTGTCATATGAAAATCACCGATTTTTTTGAAAAAAATACAGTAGTTACAACTAAGGGACATATGAAATATCCCAAAAGGATTTTGCAAGAAAAAAATTTTTTCTTTAGTTACAGCCTATTAAAATTCTGCACAAAATCCGCCATTTTGGAAAAAACCGGCAAAACACTCCATTTCAAATGGACATTATTTCAAAAGTATTTAACCTATTTGAATAATTCTTTTTTCTAAAAATAAATAAGGACCCATATATCCTATAGACATCGTTTTTGAAAGTTTAGTTAGGTTTTTTGATTAAAAAAAAATCATTTTTGTCGCGAAAAAACTAAATTTTTACCGATTTTATGATTTTTTTTCTCCATGAAAAAAAATTTTTTTTTACTAAACGGAGATGGCAGTCTAAAGCCCTTATAAGATAGTTTCATAACATATTTTATTATAATCCTTGGATGCATACAGCCTCGGAAATAAAATTTGAAATTTTGAAAATTTTCAAAAATTAGCAATTTTTGAAGTGATTTTACTCAAAAAACCCATTTTTTAAAAATCTAAAAATTGGCTCACTTGAACCCCATATAATGCTTAACAAGTGGGTAGACACCACATCCCGTATTTTTCCCCATAAAATGTTTTATGATTTTTTGAAAGTGACCTTATCGCCCATGGCATGCATGTAAAATAAAAATGTCTAATAATTTCAGTAACTAAAATTCTGGTTATATTAATGCCTAATAACTACAATAAAGGTGCCCTTTATCATTAACAACTAAAATCTTACTAACTTTTAATAATATATCAGTAACAAACCGCTGTTGATGACCTAGTCAATTCGTCTTTTTGTAAGACTCTGTGTGTAGTCTTTAGATAGAAGAGCCTTTGGTGATTATATTAATGACTAATAGCTACGATAATGATGTACTTTATCAGTAACAGTAAAAATCTATATATATATATATATATATATATATATATATATATATATTTATTTATAAATATTACTTTATTTTGTCTCCAAAGCTATGCATTCACCGTTACTTTCATATGCAGCAACGAATCATATTTTTTCTCTTTCAATTCTCTTTCTCTTCAACTCAATTACGCGACAGGGGAAACCATCAAAGGGAAGAACAATACAATGCATTTAAAACGATTAATTTTAATTTCGTGCTTTGGTTTGACATTGGCGAATGTTGTCACATAATTTTTGGATCCTACCTAGTATGATTACTTTTATACGCAAGAATATGTATACTAAATTCACACCGCAAAACTCACTTGTAGTTTAAGAATTTAAAAAGCCCACTGTTTTATGAGATAAATAATTGATTGAACATGGTTGTAAGTTGAGGTAACCAAACAGATCACCAAAGGTAGCTATTATAGCCAGGGATCCAATTTCTAACAAAAGAAGGTCAGGATCCCTATAGTCTTCAGAACTTATTTTAATGCTTAAGTGGCCTGAATGCGGTCAAAAATACAAAAATTTGAATGAAACAAATAAGGAAGTATGGGATCTCAGCTCCCATAACAATTAGGTGCTGATCAGCAGAAAAATATATTCATATAACGAAGTACAAAAAGACGAATTGACTGGGTCATCAGAAGCGGTTTGATTCTGCTATATTATTAAAAGTCAGTAAAATTTTATTTGTTGCTGATAAAGTGCACCATTATTGTAGCTATTAGGCATTAATTTCATCAGATTTTCAGTGACTGAAATTATTAGAAAGTTTTATTTTACATGCATGCCATGGGCGATAAGGTCACTTTCAAAAAATCATAAAACATTTTATGGGAAAAAATACGGGATGCGGTATCTACCCACTTGTTAAGCAATATATGGGGTTCAAATGAGCCAATTTTTAGATTTTTAAAAAATGGGTTTTTTGAGTAAAATCACTTCAAAAATTGCTAATTTTTGAAAATTTTTAAAATTTTAAATTTTATTTCCGAGGCTGTATGCATCCAAGGATTATAATAAAATATGTTATGAAACTATCATATAAGGGCTTTAGACTGCCATCTCCGTTTAGTAAAAACTTTTTTTTCATGGAGAAAAAAAATCATAAAATCGGTAAAAATGCAGTTTTTTCGCGACAAAAATGATTTTTTTTCTTTATCAAAAAACCTAACTAAACTTTCAAAAACGATGTCTGGAGGATATATGGGTCCTTATTTATTTTTAGAAAAAAGAATTATTCAAATAGGTTAAATACTTTTGAAATAATGTCCATTTGAAATGGAGTGTTTTGCCGGTTTTTTCCAAAATGGCGGATTTTGTGCAGAATTTTAATAGGCTATAACTGAAGAAAAAAAAATTTTCTTGCAAAATCCTTTTGGGATATTTCATATGTCCCTTAGTTGTAACTACTGTAATTTTTTCAAAAAAATCGGTGATGGTCATGTGACAGACCCTGCCTGATCTGAAATGGAATGGCTCATTTAGAGATTGTCCAAGTGTCTAAAGTTCAAATCAAGAAATGATGTAAACTTGTAAACAATGGAGCAAAATTTTGGAAATAATTCTGTTATGAGGAGAGGGATATAAATTTTCCCCCAATTAAAACCTAAATTTCATTTACAGTAAAACACATGTGTTAAATTTTGTTTTGTTATAATATTTTCTTTTTTTTCTTTAAAAAAATTCCTACATTCACAAGGTTTTGGGAGGTGCCATCGCTTACATGGCTTGCTTCTAGATCTGCCCCTGACTGCAACTAACATCTTGCAATGGATCTATAAGAGGGGATCAAAACAAGACTCAACACTTAACGAAGAATAACAAAATATTTAAATACATGAAAAGGACCACAATTTGATCATTTTTATGTGTGCAGCAACAGACATTATTATTAACAGACACTTATTGTTAAAAACAGATATAATTATTAAGAAAATTTAAGATTAAACTTACTTTTTTCTTCCTAATTTTTGCGGCAAGGCTAACCGCTGGTGATAGTAGCAGCAGATTTTTTATAGGCGGCAAAGGATCAGGTTTTCCGAAATTTGCAATTTTAAACATGTAATGCAAGACAATGTCAAAGAGTCTATGTATGATGCTGAAGAATTTCCAAAACAATTTTTTAGTTCCCATTTCCAAATGATGTGGACTGAAAATACCTAAAATAACAAAATATCATTGTAATGTAAAATAAAAGTACACTATAAGGAAAGAAAAGTGTTAATCAGGGTTGGCCGGATTGGACCCAATTGGGTTGGACCCAATGGGTTTTTTTGAAAAAACCCATTTAAAAAAACCCATTATTTAGCCCACGTTTGGGTTTTTTAAAATTTTCCAAGAAGTTTTTTAAAAAACTAAGTAATTTAAATACTTTCACAATTTAAACTTCTTTTTTTATTTGTTCTTCACCACAGCCAATGGACATAAAAAATGAATTTTGAACTTTAATAGTATTTCTTCACTCTTAACAGCATTAAAAAAATACTTCTAATATTTTAAATAAATGCATTTAACTTTTTTCTTAAACTGGTCAATAAATAACTCAAATTATCTTGACTAAGTCCTGTCACGTCTGATTTTGTCAGTATTTGTAGATTGTACAGAAGAAACTACTCTAGCCGAAAGGCTTTCGTGTAAAATATTTTCTGGAAATCAACACGTCACAAATCTCGAATAAACAAGGTATATTTTTTAGAAATTAACAGGTTTTACGAACGGTCGAATGGAAAACAGAATAAGATGTGCAGTATTTTCATTATCTTACAAAAAAGTTTAATATTCCTTACTCTGTACACAGAAATAGAAAAACGGGCAACATAAAATTCAAAGAAATGTCTTGATTAAGCTGGAATTCAGTAAAAAGGGATTTAAACTACTTGAGGTTCTACAGTAGTTTTGCATAACAAAATGAAATACAATAAAGTAAAATGCAAAAAAAAAAAAAAAAATTTAGTAATTACAAATAATAGATTTTATCGCTTGAGAAGTAACTTTGCCTTAACTGTTGGCAAGCATGGAAACAAAGAAATCTGAAACTTCACCATTCTTGGGTTTCGTCGTCTTTTTTACTTTTCTTCAGAAAACGCTGAATTTTCCAGCCTTTTTTACCTCAAGACAATTTTTTTGCTTTGTCCATATACTTACGCAACAATATGTTACAAGTACCCCACATTTTCCCTAAGAAAAGACAAAAAACCCGCATTTCTTTTAAAAAACCCAGCTTTAGTTGGGTTTTTTTTGGGTTTTATTTAAAAAAACCCAAAAAACCCTGGGTCCATGGGCTTTTTTAAAAAAACCCGGGTTTTCGCCAACCCTGGTGTTAATACATTGGAAATTCAAATTGCTTTGACAAAAAAAAAGAATCTTGGTTTTCATACTAAGTACATTTTAGGTAACATTTCATCACAAATGAGCAAAATATTCCCTACAGTTGGCAATAGTTTTATCAACCTAACTAACGATCATAGAGTGGCCTCCGTGCCAAACCTAGTATGATAATGTAAATATATAAAGATTGCTGAATGTCCTCCCAGTCAAAAATCTGTTTGCACCAGGCCATCATTTGAAAAGGTATGTGCATGCTTCGTGCACAATAAAAATGAAAATTTTCAAGGGTGCAAAAAAAAAAAGTGCACAGATTCAAGGACACAAAAAAATAGATGGTGCTCAGGTTTGAGAGATCAGAAAAAAAAAAAAACTTGCACAGGCTTGAGGTTGCAAAAAAAGAAAACGAAGGCGTTCAGAATCAAGGGCAAAAAAAAGCCCATTGGGTGCATAAGTTTCAGGGATAAAAAAATGCCGGCACATTTGAATCATTTCTTTCAAGGTTGAAAATTTTATCCTAGGTATGTATCAGAGGTGGTTTCAAGAAAGGGGAGCAAAAACAGTGTAAGGTAGGGAGGTTAAATGAAAATATGGGAGGTTGGGGTGGACGCCCCTGAAGTTATTTTTAAAAACATAAGGGCAGGGCCGGATTTACAGATCTTACTCCCATGGGCCCGAACATTTTTGCCGCCCCCCCTCACTTGTTACTTCATTAAAAAAAAAACGGTAATTTTATTCAAGGGTAAAATGTTTCGATTTTTATAATTTTTTCTTCTGTTCGTTGCATAGTGAATATAATAGAATATAAACAACCACGGAGACCCCTATTTTATAATACTAAATGTTCACTTTATCAAAGGTCAAAGTTGCAGTCATTAATATGTAGTTATTGAACTCCGCTAGTAGTTGACAGAACATTTGACTTCTTGTCACATTTTTTTTTTGAATAGTTAAACTTTTGTAAATTGTTAGAAAAGGAATTACTTTCTTTCACCCAGGAAACAGATGTTGTGAGTATGGAAACCCATTTTCTTAGAGAAATGAGCATAACACTATAGTAAAAACAAGTAATATATAAAAAAGCTTTTTTAAGGCAATTCCTACTTAGGTCAACGTAGAAAAATAATGCACGTGCTCTATTAAGCACCATTTAAGCGTTAAATAGTTTAACTTTTTGATGGATCATTTTTCATTTTAATGGAGCTTTAGGTATTGTTTTAAGCCCCGTCTCGTTTAAAAATCAACCATTTAAGTTTATACTTCAACAACTTTGTTCCGGCAGTATTTAACATGTAGTTTGCTTTGATTTGTTTTATTTCATGAAACATTTTGAACTTGCACAGTGAAATGATGCATTCAACAATAAAAATGAATATTAATGAATTTACCATTGAAGGCTCACCTAAATATAGCATGAAATTAGTTTCATTAAAAAGTTTACAATGATTAGTTAATTAATTACTTTGATTATAGAATATTGCATTGTCATCGCATCTGAGGTCGCGTTCCAACCCAGAAAGAAATCTAATGACAGGAAGTGGGTGAAAATTGAGCTGCATGATTTAAACAAGATATATATAAACAATTGAATAACATACTGAGAGGCAATGCCAAGTAAACTATTTCTCATGAAAAGAAGATTTTATTGCTGAAAATATTACGTACTTTGTTACAGAAAGGAATGACAAGATTGGGATAAAATAAGGAATTGAAATAAATGACAAGTTGCGGGTATGCTTAAGAGTTTTTTTTTTTCTCTTACATTTTGCCGTGGATACAAATGGGTCTAGTTCATGAAAAAAAAAACTAATTCTTATGGTGGTAGAACTCAAAAATTACTTTTATATAGCTATGATATCTTCATTAATTTTCCAATATGATTTATATTTTTATATATTTCGAAATAAATTGTTACGCTATTACACTACTTTGAACAGATTCAGTCCCACTCGATTCATTATGGTCGTTTTAAAAACTAACAATGCTCATGCTAGTTGAATTCAATTAATATTTAGAGGAATTAAACAAAAAAAATCAACAATATTGAAACACTAATTTTTCTCAAATTTAAAATACCTTGAACTTCCAATTCGAACAACATTAAAACTAAAAGGATGATAGAGAAACTCAGAAACTGTGCTTTTGAATTTGCAAGTAAATTACAACAAAAATAATTAAAATAAATAAAACTATTTTATTGCTGAATTTTTTTATTTATCATTTATCAAATTTAGCTATTTAATCATCAACACTCAACAAGAATTTTGAGTAAGAACGGCCTGAAGCACCGACGCAGACAATGAGTTTTTTGATGCGATGATTTTTTTCATCTTTAACTCGTCACATGAGCACAACTCAAGTACTTATATCATATTATCAAGTTTTGGGCACATTAGTTTGAACGTATATTAAATGGCTTGATTAATGATAAAAAAACATTCAGGATAGAAAAAAACCTAAGAAATGAGTACGTTCCAATAAAACTATGATTTGATTTATATATACAAAAAAATCAGCAAGTTCCTTAAGACAAAAACACTTCAAATACTTAAATTCAAAGGAAATTCACTACTGGTGGGTGAATAGCAGTAAGAAATTAACATAATAAATAACATTATAGATATATAAACTTACAGTTGAAATTTTAAAAAAGGTGTTTGCACTTGATTATTAACATATTTAGAATACTAATAATAAGAGCTGTTTCATTAAAACCTTTTACGTCTTGCTTTACTATTGGCAAATGTATTAATAACCTCATTAAAGTCTAATTTAACAGTTAAGTCATTTTCAATAGCCAAAATCGATAAATGAACTAATTTTTGTTGGCCTACTGAAGATCTCAAATAATTTTTGATCCGGGAAAGTGTGGAGAAAGATCTTTCAGCAGCACAGTTAGTTGCTGGTGTGCATAAAAACACTTTAAGGCAAATGCTTATGTTAGGATATAAGTCTTGGAGATCTTTTGATTTTATAAATCGATACAGTTCTGACAGGGACATTTCTTCCGTACTATCCGGTTTTTCTTGGGGCAGGAGTCCCTTTAGATGAATACACTCGATCACCAATGAAGAATATTCAATGTCAGCTGTATAAAACTTTTGCAGTGAGGCTGCTGCTGCTGTTATTTCTTCCACATCTAAGTTACGTAGATTTGACAAAAATGCAAATCTATTTGAAAACTATTTATATACACCAATTCTCTTCTTCAACTCGGTCGAAAGCTTATCAGTTATTGTTGCGTAATTTTCTTGCAGGCAACGGATCTGGTTTTCTTCTGTTCCCTCACCTTCTTCAAGTTCAGATGAATCTGATTCATCATAGAATTTCCTCCTCTTTCTCTGTCTCTTATTGCTTTCAAGACAATCACTGTCTATGCCAAGAATATATCTAATCTCCTGTAATTTCTTCAGCGCATCAGTAATAAAAAAATATGAAGCATTTCTCAGCTCGTTCAGAAATTTTTCAAGGGAATTGTATAAGTTAACAACAGTGTACAGATTAATTCGATGGGACTGTATTTTTTCGCTTACAGAGTTGAATTCGTTTAATACATTTCCCCAAAATGATGCCATGAATATTGTTTCAAGAGAAATGAGTTCTTTTAAAAGGCCTTTAGCTTTGCTCTTCGTAATTCCGTTCTCTTCTTGGCTATCGGTCATACTCTTTAGGCATTTTGCAATAGGCTGAAAACTTCTATTTAAGCTTTTGCAAGCATCTTCTCTTGCTGACCATCTGGTTGTGCTTAGAGTTTTAATTGTTAGGTTCTTCTCACCGGGTTTATAAAACGACTCAAGGAGGCTCCATCGATGGGTAGATGAAGAGAAAAAATTGTAGAGTGATTGCAGTAAGTCGAAAAAGTTTTTCGCAAGAGTATAACATTCTGCAGCATGGGATCCTACTAAATTGAGAGAATGGCCAGAGCAAGGAACGTAAGATATCAAAGGATTTATTTCTCTTAGCTTGGCTTGTAAGCCATTATATATTCCAGACATGTTGTATGCGTTATCAAACGATTGTCCACGACAGTTTTGAATGTCTAAATTATGTGTCTTCAAAAATTCGAAAACTGCTTCTGCAAGTTCTACACTTTTATGACCTTGGTTTTTCAAAAAACCAACAAATCTCTCTTCAGGATATCCCATTTCATTGACATATCTTAAAACAAAAGACAACTGGTCATTATGTGTCACATCGGATGTTGAATCAACTATAATTGAGAAATATTTCGATTCTTTCACTTCTTTTAAGATAGTTTCTAGAACTTTCTTACCCATTAAATCAATTAATTCATCATATACTGTTGATGAAAGGTAAGATGTGTTTCCTTGACCAGGGTTACCGTACTTTTGAATGTGTGATTTTAAGAATGGGTCAAACTCTGCAATCAATTCAAGGCACATCATAAAGTTGCCATTACTGGTGGAACCAAACACTTCATCGTCTCCTCTGAAAGCTAGTCCTCGCGATGCCAGTTTTTTAATAACGACGACAACTCTATGAAGTACTTCCCTCCAATACTTCACTTCCTCTTCAATTTGCGTTTTTAACTGCCTGTCAATGGAACCTATTTCAGCAGTTCTTTGCTTAAAGGTTAGGACACTGTCAAGATGTGTATGAGAGTTCTAATGCTCTTTAAGCCTTTGAAAAGCATGCTTCCAGTCATTAAAACCACCGTCAGTAAATTGAGTTGAAGTGGTGCAAAATAGTTTACACGGGCCACAAAATATAGATCCTTGGCTGGGCGAATAGATCAAGTAATCTCTATTTACTATTTCTCCGTTCGCAAGTTCTCGATTAAAGAGTGATTTTTTCAAAAACCTATTTTTTTCAGGGTACGATCTTTTTGATTGTTCAAAATTTCCATCCTTATTTTGATCAAACCCATTTTTCACGAAGAAGTCTCTGGTATCATCATTGACGGTCCAGAATATTGGATCATTACTGGGCTTGTCCTTTCCACTGGAGGTACTAGACTTCGTGGGATCAGGTTGAAAACGATCATTATCCTTCCCCTCAACATCATATGCAGCTTCTTACTTTTCAGTAATTACTTTATGTCTTTCTTCTTCTACCTCTACGTTTTCTCCGTGTTCTATAGTTGAATTCGAGTTCAATTCGGAAGAAGGTTCCTCTGAACGTGGATTAGTTTTAAAAAAATTATCTATTTTTATGGTTTTATTTACAACTTCACTTAGCTTTTTCCTCTTTTCGTCTGCTTTTTTCTTATATCCTGCGCCACTGAGCCTTTTGCGTCCGTCCATCTTTTCAGATTTAAGCACAAATAGCCGATATAGTATCTGAATTCGGCCACTAAATGCACCAAGGTATTTTTATTGAAATATTTGCACTGATTTAAATATCCAAGTGTCACAGCTTTTGGTATCACACGAAAACAAAAGTAATAATTTTCAGCATAAACATTCACTGCAATTTAAAACAATACTGTTGTGAGGGAGAGCAAAATAATACGAGCTTACGGAATAAACGAAACTTGTGCACTGTAGTAGCACCATAGCACTACCTGAAGCCCATACGTCACATTCCATCGTTTAGCCTCAGGTATAAATTTGCCTTCGGAAACGGACCGACATCTGGACACCAGACCTCTCAGTTTCCTGTGCGAAATGTATGCACATACAAATTCCTCACCCCCCCAAAAAACGGCAAATATTTAGGCCCGCATTTTGAGGAACCTTCTTGAAGCGAACCTTCTCGGTCCGGCGTGACCGTTACGACCAGTAAAAAAAAATCAGCAAAAACGCAGCCGCCGTTCGTCCGTTTCCTCTCCTTATCAACCGCCCTCAAGTTCCCGCTAGTGAATGATGTTACAATGGTGTATTCATTTTCCCAGGACCTGAACATGGAGTGAGGGAGACAGTCAACCCCTTTAGCCGCGGGGGGATGTTTTTCTTGTCGCCCGGTCGGTCCTGATAAGGAAAAAAGGGGAAAATAGTGCTTTTGCATTGTTTGGTTGGTTCTTTTCTATTTCTAGTCTCCTAGCAAGCGCCGCCCTTTATTTCCATGAAAAATATCGTATATACTTTTCAAAGATGGGAATTGCAAACGGTTCTCTTTTTTTTTTGATAAAATTTTTAATTTAAACACATTGCCACTCTCTAGAATTTGCCGCCCTCCAGAATTTGCCACCCTGGGCCCGGGCCCATGCGGCCCATGCTTAAATCCGGCCCTGCATAAGGGCTATATTATTGTATTTTAAAAGTACTGATTAAATGACCTCAAAAATTTGGGACGCATGGTAACCGTAGACACTCTCGAGGTGCCCATTGGGGGAGGGGGCATGGTGCAGACTGTACCATTGAAATCTTTAAGGGTTTGTTTTCAGGAGTGTTCTTTTGCTTTTTAGGGGCTCTCATTCTTCTTGGGAGATATCAAGTTGTTTGGGGTGGGGTGGATGGGGGGGGGGGGAAGTGTGCCAGCTAATTTGGGAGAGATGTACATCTCGAGACCCCTTTTCAATTCAAAGTTCCATTTTTTATGAAATGACATAAAAAAAAAGTTTTTAATTCAAATTTTTAATCCTTATATATTATTTTTGTAGCCTGTTTTTTGTTCCTATGCCAGACCTTCCTCAATTCTTGATCGATTTCTTTGATTTACATCTCATTTTAAAGCTTATTGTCCAGGTTAATGACAAAAAATAGACTCACGGTCTAACAATTGTGTTTTCTGTCAACAAAAAAAAATGTTTTAAAGCACCAAACTGGGGTTTTAGGTTGAATTTATATGTTTAACTTGCGCTGTGACTAGTGGCATAGCTACGCTTTCTGCCGCCCGTGGCGGTTCCTCAATTTGCTGCCCTTTCGATGGGAAATAGTTCATACATTAAAGAGTCAAAAGTGTTTTTAAAAGATTTTAAAAAAGAAAAAAATAATATTTTTTTAACTTCTTATTTTTCTTGCATAAGAAAAAAAAAGGAATTCAGAGCTCCACCGAAAAACTCCAAAAGTGAAGTCAAAATTGTTAATTTAAGCAGTTCTTGGTAACGGTTTATAAAAAAGAGGCTTTGAGCTAGCTCCCTCCAGATTTTTTTTTTTTTTTAAAATCAGTTTTATGCTTTCTTTGGTGACGTTAGGGGAATTGGGAGTTTGCAAGGAAATTTTCCAAAATTGAAGTCTCAAAAAAGCAATTTTAGGCTATCTTTGGATATGTGAAGACATTGGGGAAGGTTCAGCAGCACTGTTCGGAAAGCTTTTCAACTAAACTGAAAAGCACATAAATGTAGGCTGTATCTAGTGGTGTAAGGGTCTCCCCTAACTCCAACAAAGATTGGATTCTTCTCCCAAATATATTCAAATTTGAAATCAATTTAGTTTATCTTTGATGACGTTAAAGAGAATAAGGAACGTACGCAAGCTATCGAGAAATTTTCCGATGCCGAAGTTTCAAAAACGGAATTGTATGCTATCGTTGACGCATAAATTTCTGACTTTTTCCAAAAATGTTGGGAAGTCAGATAGTTTTCCTGTCTCCCTACGAAATGCTTTGAAAATGACGTCCTAAAAACGCAACTTTAGCCATTGTTTGACGGACAATGTCATGAGAGAGAGAGAGTTAGGAGGGGTGTTTCCCACCAGAAATCTTTTTTGAAACTGTTGCTCATTTTAAGCTCTTCATCCCTGAGAAAAGAAGGCTTTGCAGTCTTCCCTTAGAAATTTCTAAAAATGAAATTTGGAGCCAACTGTGGCGACGTTAGGATCGTGCACATTTGGGGTCCCTACCTTAGAATTTTTCTGAAATTTCAGTTTCAAAAACCCAATGCTAAGCTATTTTTGGGGACATTGGATGCAATGGGGATTTTAAAATTCGAAGTTGATGTCTTTAACCCTTCAAGCGGCCGTGACGTAAAATTCCTTCACCCAGCGATGTATTGAAGAGCGGCCGTGTCGAAAAATTTCGCCATGAATATTCTTCCATAGAATTTTACACCGCAGCCGTTCTTGAAGCAGAATATTCAAGGCCAAATTTTTCGACACGGCCGCTCTTCAATACATCGCTGGGTGAAGGAATTTTACGTCACGGCCGCTTGAAGGGTTAATACAAATATTAAACTATCTTTAACCACGTTAAAGGAAGGGTCAGGGCTTGACTGCCCTCAGGAATTTGTTGGTATTGAAATTTTAAAAACTCAATGCTAGGCTAAAAGATTAGATGTACAGGGATGGGGTGAGAGTTATCCTTTGGAAATGTTTCGAGACTCAAGGCCTAAAATTGCACTTTTGGGCTGTTTGGTGACGTTAAGGGATAGGAAGGCTCTTCCGTTTGCTCTTCCAGAAAAATGTGACACCGCCCTCAGTCTGTAGCTTCAGACACAGGAAGAGAAAAAACAAACAATATAATCCTGAGATGTCCACAAGACCAACACGTGTTTTGTGTATTTGAGTAATTTTATGATCAAAGTCGTACCACAAACTTAGAACTTAAAAGAAAAAAAAGATCAAAAACATGAATTACTAATTGGAGAAATGCGTTAAATTTTTTCACATCAAAAGTGTGAAATTGCCGCCCCTCAAAACGTGCCGCCCGGGGCGGACGGCCCCCTCCGCTCCTCCCTAGCTATGCCACTGGCTGTGACCGACAGAGCGTTCGAATGGTAACCAGAAGAACTAGTGTTTGGGCCCGTCCCGGACGATCTTCATCACAAAATTAGACAAATATCATGCATTACATGAACACATGAAAACAAGAAATGATACAAGTGAGGTAGTAAAATAAACGATATGGATGCTCCTTGCTGTTACGAAAACTTGATGCAACATGTAGCTATATTGATTCGTATTTGTAATTTTTTTTTATTTTGTTTTTAAAACTGTAGCTCTGGTTAGAAATCTAAAGCATAATGTAAGCGAAAATATAAGTATCAGGTAAACTATGAAAATTTACTAGAATACGAAGTAAAACATTAAAATTACTTTCTTCTTTCGGCAAAAAACAAATAGTCACATTTTTACCACATTGGAGAAGCTACCCTAAAAAAACGAACTTAGTTCAACTGATTTTGTATTTTAACTGTTCGGTTAAATGATGAACACGTGCTGCCATCTAAGCCACAAAGGTTCAAGCAGCTTGCAAAAACAAATTGTATAAATTTTCGAAAATAAAAGCATTTCTCTTCAATATCTTATGTATTATTTCAATGGATTATTTTTCTGTTGGTATGCAAGATCTTTCTTATTTTCTAGCAGAAATCCCCCCCACCCCTTGTTTTAAGGCTTATCGAGCTGGCTAATAATGAAAAATACTTATAATTTAAAAATCAATTTTTTAGAAACGCCTGTTAGTTTTTTTTTTTTTTTTTTAAGCAAAATATTAGTACAATTTTCCAATTTTTGCAGTCACTTTCGGCGAAAAAAAAATCTACATTTTTTTTAAATAACGCTGAAAAGCACTGGACTTAGTTGTTCGGTTTTTTCTGTAGAGCGTTCGG
This sequence comes from Uloborus diversus, assembly GCF_026930045.1. Classification (NCBI taxonomy): domain Eukaryota; kingdom Metazoa; phylum Arthropoda; class Arachnida; order Araneae; family Uloboridae; genus Uloborus; species Uloborus diversus. The sequence goes on from NC_072738.1 coordinate 41,407,106, forward strand.
CTATAAACTATCTGAACTTCAAGCAAGCTCGTGCTGTCCGACATTATAGCTGATTTAGATTAATATTACGCATTACATGTACGCATAACATACAACAGATAAAACAGGTTAAGGCAATAAAATAAATACGACAAGAAAGCTACTTGGCGTTTCGACTCCTTTATGCAAGCTACAGGTATTATTCAAATAAGATGACTATTAATCGAAGGGTGTTCTTTCATTTTTTAACCGACTTCAAAAAGGAGGCGGTTATCAGTTCATATGTTTTTTTTTTGTTTGTCCACTTATAGCGTCTCACGTAGTGAACCGATTTTGATGATTCTTTTTTTAATGCTTAGGGGATGGCTCAACTTAGGTCCCATTACTTTGTTTCACCATATTTGTTCTTTAGAAAAAAAGTTATGGGCAAAAAACAGTACATTTTATGCAATTTCCCTATTAAATGATTAAAATGATATTGTATCGAAGTTCGCACTTTTCCTCCGTGGTGGAATTCTCGCCTCCCACACGAGCGACCTGGGTTCAAATCCCGACTAGGACAAAGTGAATTTTACTAAAATTTCGTTTCTACTGTTTCCCGTATTTTCTCGAATGTTCTATTAATTTCTGTATCTTTCCAAGTCTGGAAAGTTCCAGCACTTTCTCAAGTTGTATATAAGGAGATGTAACGTTCATTCGTGGTTCTGAATAAAAATCTCGAGTTGAGACTAACGAGTATTCGCTTCATTTGGCTTTCACATTGTCTTCGCTATCTTCATCTACGCGACAATATGAAACTCATTGTTATAAAAGTTTGGTGCCATATAACATTAATAGTAATTGTAATGATAATTTTGAATAAAGGCTTTTCTAAAGCAATACAGTGATACAGAGCCGAACTTCTTACTAGGTAACTTCTTACTTTTACTTAAACATCTACATTTACACTAAAAAGAATGAAATAAAAAAATTTTGAAAAAAAAACAGAACCGACTTCAAAATTGCTCTAAAAAGTGAAAAATAATTTTATTCTTTAAACACCATCGATAATGCTTTTAAACATAATTTTTGAAGTTGGGCGCAAAAACGATAGATAAAATCATTCACAGTCATAATTCAACTACAACTACAAATTTAACAAGGCAAAGTTTCTTCATTATCACATAAAGTATGCATTGATGACAACATATTTGAATAACAATATAAATGTTTCGTTCTTAACTTTGGATGCTTTTCTGAAAAAAATATGAACGAAGCATGGTTACACTGGATTTTACCTTTTGTTTTTGCGCCAACTTCAAAAATAATGTTTAAAAGCATTATCGATGGTGTTTAAAGAATAAAATTATTTTTCACTTTTTAGAGCAATTTTGAAGTCGGTTCTATTTTTTTTTTTTTTTTTTTTTCAAAAATTTTTTTTTTAAGCTTTGACTCTGTTTAGACCACTAAGCATAATGTAAGCATAAAATAAGTATTAAATTTAAAAAATTCAGTTCTCAAGGGAATTCTTTTTGTGCAGACAAACTTTTTCATTGTATGCTCAAATGTATATTTTTCTCATACCAGTGTTCGACCTTTTGTATAAATGAAAAAATACTACGCTAAATTGAAATTACGAGTTTCACCCAGTAAACTTTTAACTATTTATTCAAATACAATGTAAAACATTAAAATTATTCAGGGCTGTACTTAGGGGGTGGCAAACTGTGTGAGTTAAGGGGCCGCTAAAATATTACAAGAGAATAAAATATTTCTGTGTGAAAAAGTAACTTCTTTCTAATGGTACCAACCAAAAGAAGATGCAATGGGACAAACTTGAGCTACAGCACATTAAAAATAGGCTATTTTTCATATGAACGATTTTACCAGCCACTTTGTATGCCAATATCTTTTAGTAAATCAATATTTACGCTCTGCAACTATAACCCATTAAAAGCATGAAAATTGACAATAGAATTTAAAAGTAAGAGCTTTTGAATCATTTTTGTTCAAAATTTGTGACATTCTAAAATCCAAGAAAAAGTTTCTCCACTGCGTTTTTCTTGTGACTTTGCATGCATGCTAACAGGCCCGACGAGAGGCCATGTCAGGCTAGCTGGAAACTAGGGGCCTGGGCTTTGGGAGGGTGGCCCGGCGACATTGACGCAAAAAAAGAAAGAAAGAAAAAAGAAAGAATGGAAAAGAAAGAAAAAAAACTTTGAATAAGAGAAAACGTAAAGATTTAGAAAAATTTACTCTGTAGCACTTAAAACAGAATACTTATTTTCCAGTAAACAATTTTTTTCTCCCCCCTTTTTTTCTTCTTTTCCCACTTTTCATTTCGTTCTTTTTTCTTATTTTAGGAGGGGGAACGGGCCAGGCAACATAACTGACAAGGGGCCCGCCTTGGATCTGCGGCCCTGTGTGCTACACAAAAGTTAATGAACTCATTCAAAAACAATACTAGAACGTATTGGCAACCAAAAGTACTTTGAGCTCCTAAAATTTCAGGCTTTCAGTGTGATAAAATTTCCTGTAATCTGAGCTTAAACGTGGCATTTCTTAACGACAGGCAGAATTTCAAACTCATTTTTCTATCCTTATTCCAAAGAACACCATCGAAGAAATAACTTATTTTGAAAGAAAAAATCTGTTCTTTCTAATGGTATTAAAAAAAAGAAGATGCGAGGTGACAAACTTGAGCTACTGGGCTTTGAAAATAAGCTATTTTTCACTTGAACAGTTTTGATAGCCACTTTGGATGACAATATCTTTTAGAAAATAAATATTTAAGCTCTAAAACTGTAACCGATTAAAAACAAGTATTTTTAATATATAATCACGAAGTACGAGCCTTTTAATTATTTTTGTTCAAATTTTATGACAACCTAAAGTCCAGGAAAAAATTTCTCTGCCGCACTTTTTCACAAGTTTACACGTGCGCTATAAAAAATTTAATGAGCTCAACTTTCCAAAAATACTTGAATGTATTAACAGCCAGTAGTAGTTTAAGTGCCTAAAATTTCAGGTTTACAGTGTGATAAAATTTTCTGTAAACTTAGTTTAAACTTGACATTTTGGATCACATTTTTCGGAGATCCTAGATCCTCAGGATTTGGATCTATGAAGCTGAAAATTTGCATAGGTTAGTTGCAAAGGCATCTCTAAGCCTCTATAAAATTTCATCCATATCGGAGATGGTCGAGTGGGGACCCCAGGTCACTTGACATGGAATGACTCTTCTACATTTGCTAGTAGTAAAAGTAAGTGAAAAGGCAGAAAAAGGTCAAAAATTTTCATTCTTTTTCCAAACGTTGTTCTGAAGTTAGATTTCCATTTCGTGTTTCATACCCCCCCTCCCCCCCCCCTTCCTCCTATGACTGAAAACAACGCAATTGCGATACCAGTCTTTATTTGATCAATTAAATCTCCTTCGGATTCCAAAAATTTTCTTTGAAACCATATTTTGTGTCATATTTTTTCAAATTAATTTTGTAATTACATATAAAAATCTTGAACTTACTTATACAGCTAGGTGACACACTACAGCAGGTCATGTTTTAGGAGAGAATAAATAAATAACAAAAATGATTATTTATCGACTATTAAAACAAATTTCGCACAAGGCCGTTAAAAGTCTAAGCACGCCCCTGAAATTATCAACTGCATTACTAAGAAATCATTTTCTACTCCTCTGTTTTCGGGGGACGCATTTTGCCTACGTTTGAAAAATTACACTTAAAACTCAGTTCAATCGGTTTTGATTTTGAATTTTAAATGTTCGATTAAAAGAAAGACATGTGCTGGCATTCAATTTTTAAGAGTGACGGGACCAATGCTCAATGCTCCATATAAGCTCTCTATTGGGGGGGGGGAGATGTCAAGTACGCAGACTGCGCCATCATATTTTTTAGGGTGTTTTCTAAGCGAATTCTTTTTCTTTTTTTGGAGGGGGGCACCCACCCCTTCCTATTTATCCAAATATCTATTTTTTATTATATATTTATTGAAGACCAAAAAAGTGAGTAAATAGGAGAGAAAAAAATCCAACAAAAAAAAGAAGAGACTTTTAAACCAATTAAGTCAATTGGACTTCTTTACATGGTTGCCCATTTAGTAAAAGGGAAGACAAGCACAAAGCACTCCCATCACAACCAGCACGCATGCTATTGCACAGACCCTAGACGATTGTTGGTGATATAAACTGAATCTGTAAGCCACTTTACTAGTCTAGCAGCCTTTCTTTGAATCCTTTCCAATACAGAAATATCTGTCCTGAGGAGATTAAAACTGAACAATGTACTCCAAATGAGGTCTTACCAAACTCAGTCCTTAATAAAGGCAGAAGAACCTTATACTTCACAATTTCGTCATTGAAAAACATATAATGTTTCGGTGAAACGCCATCCAGAGAAAAGGAAAACTGAATATAATGCGGTAGCATTTAAAATTTAGGTGACAGTTGCAATAATTTAACGAAACACTGCATTTCGTTCATTGATTACAGGAAATAACGCTGAATGAGTGAATAAAACAAATTGAAAGTTCAAAATTATCCCAAAATAAAGCAACAGAAAAAGTTACAGAAACATTTGTCAAAGAGCCGGCGTTAAGTTTGAAAATAAAAAGCAAAGGAAATCAAAAACGACGAAACATATTATGAATAAAAGACGTGAAAACATAAAACGGGAATATTTTTTAACATATTCATGAAGTTAATACACACCCTTATAACAAGAATTATATTATTTCATTATTACATTTTCTGTTTCATAATAGCGGACGAAATTTCTGTTTTAAGTTGCAGTTACAGTTAATACCAGGGTTGCTAGGTGAAAATTTAGGAAAAGCAGCAATACTGATTTGCAACTCCAGCGCTCGAATACGCCCTTGCGGTGATTTACATAACTGCCGAAAAAACTAAAACATTGCGTTCCACGTGTGTCTGTTGACGTAAACATAGGCAGTTTGTTATGAGTATTTATTAACGCATTCGATGTGTCTTGGATTGCTTTCAGCAATAGAAAGTGTTTTGTCCCTTAATGGTATTCTCGAGCTCCTCAAAATAATGTTAGTCTTTATTATTTCCCCCTAAAAAGTGAGTTGACTGTCGTAAATAGCGTAAAATCCTAAACACAAGAAAACTCTGGATTAACAAACTTTGCATTTGCAAGTCTATTCGAAGCATTTTTTTTTGGGGGGGGGGAGAGAATAACTTTATACCAGGTGAATTTTTTTATTGTTTTGTGTAAATTTGTAACAATATGTTTTTTTTTTTTTTTTTTTGGAGCAATCACGATTGCTTATTGTTCTCACTTGACAGTCCTTGATGTTCCGGTTCCTTTTTCAGCTTGGACCAGGGCTGCAGCTCCACCGGCGGCGGCGCGGCTGGTCCTGAGCACTGTTCCCCGGAATCCACTTTTGCTGGGCGGTGGCGTCCATGTCCTACACAAGCATGCTCATAACACAGTCGCCTACGCGCGCACGCCTTTACACACATACACACGCCTACGTGCACACACGTAAGCCTACACACACACGCACACAACTATATACACATTAGCACCCAGGAGGAGGGACTTGCTTGGGCGGGGGAGCTATTTCTAGAAACAATAACTCTAACCAGTAGAGTCTTGTCGCAACTCGTGATTGCGAAAAACATAATTTGAATTCAAAGTTTCGGAATTCAAATTAGAGTTAATTTTTTTTTTTTTTTTTTTTTAATCTTCAGCTCAAAAGAAGGATAGTATGCAAAATATTTTCCTGAATATATTATCGTAGAACGGAATGAAAAATGTTTAACGCTGAGAATTTTCATTGCCAAAATAGTGCGATTATAGTTTAGGGTTATAGTTTTAGTATTGTGCAAGCGAAGAACACTTGACGAGATTTTGCATGTCAGTTTGTAAACCATTTTTATTTTTTACCATGTGTGGATTAAAATGGTAGAAAGATAACAGAATTCGATAAGTTTAAAGAAATAATGGAAGATTAATTAAAAAGAAAACTACCACCATGTATCCGTGAGAATTTTATTGATGATGCATGACAGAATTAAATCATAATTCAGGAATTAGAAACATACGAAACCGAATGTAAAGCAATTAGCGCTAGCCAAAGAAAACAAAGAACTTTCATCTTCCTCTTTTGATAACACTGATAAACAAAGGTTTATTTACATAAAATATTTATAGTGTTCATATGGCTACAATAAAAATAGTTTCATTAAGAATTGATAAATTTCGAATTCAACATCGTGGAAATGGCTGTTTACAACTACGAACTACGAAATTTGTAGTAATTTCTAATGATTAGTAATGCTTCTTGAACATTTATTTTTACATGAGCCAGAATATCCACAAGACTTTGAAAATTGATTTAAAAAGAATAAAACAAAAAAGTCATGCATACAAAATTACTAGGCTTATTAGCATTTTCTACGCTACGGCGTGCGTTTGTTTTACCTTTTTAATCCGCCATTAGACGGTGGCTGCAGTGCCCCTTATAGTTTGTTGGAGTTGCGAATACTATACTAATACTGCGTGTTCTTTCCATGTACGATTTGAATAAAAAAGGAAAATGTGGATTAAAGATTCAAAAACTATGCAAAGCTATTTGAAAAAAAATGTAAATATTGAAAAATTCAGTCAAATCAACAGTTGGCGAAAAAATTGCCAATCAGTTTGACTTGATTTTTCTTCCAGTCAAGTGTGATGAAAAAGAGCAAAATGGCTAATATTAGCAAAACCTGGTAAACTTGTCAAAGTCTTGCCGTTAAATGAAAGAAAAGAGGATATGCACCGGTATCCCACCGTAGGACCCTCCGAGACTTTTCATTCGTTGGTCTTGCAAAATCTTTTAAACGAGCAACGCGTATGCTGGAAATGAGACATGTTGTTTGTGAGGGGAAAAGAATACTTTCAGGGGCACAGTGTGTTTGAATAAAAACTGTGAGATTATTAACTTTTGTACTTCTTCAAGGAAAAGAGTACAAATTCACTTCCGCTGAAATTTATCAATTTCTTTTTTACAATTAAATCAACAAAATCATAAATGCGACAAGATTTGTGTGGTGCAATACATTAGAATTTGAGTTTTAAGTTGCTTTTTAAATAGCTCATTAACAATTTTGTTTTCGTATTTTCATCAAGTTCCTTTTTCTTCGCTTGGGAGCGGAATTTGTATATTGCTCTAATGAATGAGCTCGTTACTTAAATTCTATTTTTAGCGGAAGGGGGGAGCAGGGGATTTTCATTTTGTTGTAATCGTAACATGTGCTTTAAACTGATCCACTTAAAAGACGATATAAATCTTAGCGAACCAAATGAGATTACGAAGCAATGTTCGGGGGCCGATAAGCGTCAAACGAATAGGGGACGGAGATCCCTAGTGTTGTTTTAAAAAAAAAAATGAATTTTCAGGACTAAAATTTATCTTCTAAACGTATTGCCAAATGTATTTAGCAGTTCGGACAATGCTTGTTTATTTTTAGCATTTTATTGTAGAAGCTTAATGCACGAAAACAACTTCAAAATCAAAGCTTTGAGACATTATAAATTAATAGATAATTTTGAAACTTTATACATAGGAAGAAATTATTTCCTTTACATTTTTCTTGGAACAAAAATAACATTTTTCGTTTCGCATCAACGATGAAAAGAAAGTACGAAACGTGCGCTACTTTGACCCAAATTTTGGATTTTTTCTCATTCTTTTCTCAGTAATTTCGTAACTATTTATGTTTCTAAGCTCTGGAAACTTAATTTAGGCATCTAAAACTCTCTTGATTTAATTTTTGAACGGTGATTGCTTTGTTTTTGAGTAGTATTAACATTTTTAATTGTCTTTTCTTTGGGTCAATGTTGTTTGGGCCTTTGGACAAGGACCCAACCCCAACCCTTGCGTTCGGGCATGGCTATCTGCGATCTTCCTGCCCTGAGCGCGAGGACAGGCCGATTGCAGATAGCCATGGTTTGGGTCACTTTGGCTCTTTGACCCAAAGTGGTTTTCCCTATTTAAAATCATTATAGACCTAACTTGAGTCGTAGAAAGACGTGTATTCATATGAGAAACTATTTATCTGAAAGAGAAATACATTTTACAAGAAATTTAAACTGCCATATAATTGATTAAAGGAAAATTAAAAAATTATTTATGTATGCCAACGGAGCGGGAGAACAGTCATCTTTTCATTAGTTTTGGAGGCTGAATAATTTTATTAACAGAACATTATTTGTAAAACAAAGGATTCTAAATTGTCGGCCAATACCAAAACTTGCTGGTGCGCTCCATGCTCTTAACATCAGCTTCTTCTCCCACATAAACAGCTATCCCTGGAAACCTGAGCCCATTCCATATCCTACATAAATTACCTTAACTTTTCAACTAATTTAGCGAAATTTTTAAGAAGTAGATGCAACTGGGATAACTTTTTCTAAACCTTAAATTTTAGTTCCTCTTTATCTTCCATAGTAAAAGCCATGCAACTGAGATTTGAGGAATTGAGTCTGCAATCGCTCTTTTATCCGGTGTAGAGATTCCAAGTTTTTTCATGTATTTTTCCTGTTTAGAGTTTTACTTTTAACTTTTCTTTCCTTTTCCTAATCTATTTGACGGACTTTTTCCAGTTTTTGTGCTGGGCCAAAGTAGGTTGTAAAGTTAAGAAGATATGTTGCTATTGGGAAATTTTTAATTAAAAACCCTAACAAAAAGACAAATACAACTATACTATTACATAAAGTATTAAATAGTGTTCATAAATAGGGACTAAACAAACTGTTAGTTTATGTAGAACTGCTTAAAAATAATGGTAGTCTCTTGTGTTACTTTTGTCTCTGTGTATTTTTTCCTGTGTGACTAAATTGTTAATGGTTAAATTCTCCGCTATTAATTTCTAATACGTTCGATAGATGGCAGTAATAGTTTGACCGAAATTTACTATTAGAGATCACTATAAGAGAAAAATCGAACTTAATATGAAGCAGGCGTTGGTATCTCTGGAGCTAGACATTTGAACTAAAAGCATATGAAGTCTAGTGCTGGATATATGAGTTCAGCTAACCCTTTTGGAATAATGATGGCAAAATTTGCTGCAGTGAGTAATAAAAAATTGCCTTTTTTTGGCACTTGTAATTTTTTATCATTTTTTAATCCCCTAATATTAACCAGTAATTAAAGTTTTTTCTTGAGATCTGTTAAATATTTCACTGCACCCCCCCCCCCATTTTATATTTTTTATACCAAATCCTTATCACAAGATGAATTTATGGACATCATCCTGCATTTTAAAGGAAAATTTCCTGATTAGCACACAAAAGTTAATTAAATTGACAGCAGAAGTCACCCTTAATCATAAGCAGAACCATTCGCTACGTTGATTTTATTGTTCATTTTTATTTATGTATTTATTTATTTACATATATTTTTTTATTTATGTACTTTTTATTTTTTTTTAATTCATTTCATTAATTTACTAGCAATACCCTCAGAGCGATGACCGTGCTAAAAATTTAATGAAAGTCCGTTGAATTAAAAAGAATTGGACGCCCCCTTCCCCTCTGATGTGAAATGATCATTTTTCTTTGTATAAAATGCATACTCACCTTTGCAAAAAAAAAAAAAAAAAAAAAAATCTGTTAAAGTTTCTTTGGAATTTAAAACTTTTCGTTAAATCATTAAACTTACAGTTACTTTAAAACTCTATTTAGCGAGTGAAGTGGTTTTTATTGCAATTTAAAATATTTCGCCAAATAAACAAAACAAAAAAAAAGACATCAAATAATATCTTTCAAATGTCTCGCCCAGCAACCACGCTATCATAATCCATTCGTCTAACGAAAGAAAAAAAAAAACATCCAGTGGAACACTTAAAAATCATCGTCAGAAAAAAAGAAGAAAATGTCGTACATTTCACTCGGATAAAAACAAATCAAAAGTTTCTTTTCTTTCAAAACAAATTGCTAAAACAATGAATGACATTTACGATTGCTTTAAAACAATAATCCTAGACTGAACTGCTCAGCGTATAAAGCGCCAATCAACCACGCTACCGGAACCCAACCCTTTTGTGAGTGAAGTGGATGGTTATTCTTTAGCAATAATAAATGTTTTGCCAAACAAACAAAAAAGTATAAAATCACATGAAAAGTAGCTTTCAAATCTTTATATATTAAGAGTTGCGTTGCTCGGCTTTGCACGGTTTACCTTGAGAATAAAAATTGTGTCAAGTGACATATATTCAATAATCAGGCTTAAATAAAAGAAAAAAAAACACCATGCAAAATTATCCTTCCAAACAATGACGAAAGATATTAAAATACTTTTAAGAAATTAAAAACACGAAATAAAATAAGTTTAAGAAATTAAATGCAAAATAAGGAAAGAAACAATGGATTCAAAAAGCGTAACCGTGGAAACGCGAAAATAAAATGGTTGACAACCTGAATCAAAATGACATTTTTTGAATTTGATTAAAAAACGCTTGTAACTTTTTTTTCCTTTGAAGATAGAAGCTAAGTTTTTCGACCATGGGTCGAGAGAGATCTGGAGTATAAAATGTCGCTTTTCCAATGGTGTCAAAAAGAAAAGTCTGGGACAATTCTTTCCCTTTTTATTGATAGATTTAATGAAGAAAGTAGTGCCTAAATTTCAGCTAAGCATAAAAAAAGTTCGAGCTACAAACACAAATCACTCCCGCCGTAATTAAGTTAGATCATTGAAATAAATTGTTTAGAACGCGGAAAATTCTACACTTTTCAACGATAAAAAATATTAGTATGTGCAAGTAATTTTTCACTCCCATATTTGAAAATTTATGTGCAATTTGAGCTTAAATTGGAATAAAAAAAGAACTATTTATCGAATTTTTTCGAATAATAGCCTATGTCACTCAGTAAAAAAGCACCTTTCATACAGTGAAGGAATTTTTCAAATAGGTGCAGTCTTTCCGGATATTACCTCGAACATATAAACACACAAAAATCCGCCCTCTCTGTTCATAGTATTAAGTACAGTGGACACTCGTTTTACGCGGATTTATTTTACGCGGTTTCGATTATACGCGGTTTAAGATTTGACACCTTTAATATATTTTACGCGGATGAATTTCGGTTTTACGCGGATGCGACAATGCAAAATTTTCCCCTCTTTCAAAATCCAAACTCCTAAAGATAGCAGATTACGCATAATCAACTGCATTTTGGCATGTTAATAATCAAGCTTAGGCCACTGGAGACATTTGATGCGATTGGTTCCAGAGCTCTTTCCAGAAGTAAAGTTATTAAACTCACATAATTCAGAACTCACTGGAAGAAGGACTTTTAGGAGTGATAAAGGAGGCCAAACGAACGAGGATACCGACGTCGGTGACGCACAACCAAAAATGTTCACATTGAAAATTTTGAGCCATTCCTAGACAATAGAAATGACCTTTCTGATTCGTTAGTGAAAGAAGATTCTATCATGGAAATGACGCAAGTGATAATGAATGCGTTAATACTCTGCAAAGAATTACAGAGAAAAATTCTTAATGACTGCCAAAAGGCTATCATAGCCAGCTCCTCTTTATATACAGAACACGAAATTAATTTATGTTTTCTTTCTGCGTGTTGTGCATAAAAGTCGGTATAAGTACACATTAAACTTATTATACAATTAGTCATCACTAGAATGAAGTATTTTTTTCTTCTATGGAACCAAACCGCCATTTTAACACTATTATTAAGTCTCAATTTACGCGATTTCGATTTACGCGGAATTTCTGTGAAACGTAACCCCCGCATAAAACGACGGTCTACTCTATACATTGGCTATATTGATTACGCCGTAAAACTCACGTGAACACGACTAGAATTCTAGTTTTCCTGCACAACCCCAGGTGTACCTTCGAACCATGTTGACTATCTCCGAATTAATTATCTTGAGAAGCCTGTATGCATCTATGTATCCCGGATAACTAAAGAGCACTCCGTAAAAGGCTAAAACTTCGAATGTACAGATGTTGTCCAAAATAACGGAAAACCCCAGCAAAAAGAAGTGTTTTGCGCCTTTATATTGTGTTTAAAATATTCCCTTTGCATAGTATTGGTTAATACCGGGTTCTGCAGATGTTCATTCAGCTCAGTTAGTAGTCGCTTTCACCGCAATAGTCTTATTTCTTTTCGTTAAGATCCTCCTTAATGTCCGCCTGTCATTCTCAGTGAGTTTTGTTTTCCTTCTACAGTTTTATCTCGCAGACGTTGTACATTGTATGCTTTTGTGACCTTCCCACAAATCCAGGCGGGATCCTACCCTCTTTGGAACTCTGTCAAGTCACTGATTCAGACTTCATCTGGAGCAAAATAGCGCAATCCACAACATATAACACTATTATGGATCAGGACAGGACAGACGAAGTTTTTTTTTTACGCTGGATGAATGAGCAAGCTCGTGACTTAAGAACATAGTTGAGACTATAACCAACAATTACGTACAAACATACTGGTAGCTACATGTTTAATTCAGTCTTGTGCCAGCACACATAGAAGTCATGGGTTTCATCAAAGTTTTTCTATTATTTTGGACAACCGCTGATGGATTTTTATGGGGTCTATTTGTGCATCTCCCATTTTGATTGCATTTTGATTTCTCAAAAAGTATTGACAAGCTCTTTGTAAATCCGACAGTGTCAATTCAGATTTGGCACCATACATCATGTTCTACGCGTGATAGATGTTTGGCGACGTCAGACTCCGAACCACCACGGTTTGGAGAAACATCCAGTGGCGGCCTTAGGTTTTGCGGGGCCCTGGGCAAAGATATTTGGCGGGGCCCCCAGTAATGTTTGCATTAATCATAGGGATGTCCATCGCAATACTATTGTCACCCACCCTCTCCCCTCCACCACGAACAAGCCACGTCAAAAAATTGAGAAAAAATCCCTAGCATCCTCTTCAAGATTTCAATGACTCAGTTTTAGCCATGCCTTCCACCTGGTGCGCACCTCTGTTAATTTATAAAAAAAACGAATGTATTAATATAACTTAACCCTAACTATACCTAATTAAAATTTACTAAACAAACTATTTCTCTATATGTATGTCCAAAACATGCATACATTTTAGCATTGACCTTGGAAGGAAGGGAGTATCAGGATAGTGATTCAAGGACCACCTTAAATGTGATATAGAATGATATCTTTAGTTTAAGAGGGTCCGGGAATTTCTCTATCCGGAAAATTTTTGAAAAAAAGTAAAAAAATTCTGCGTTTTAAGGTTCTTATGAAGCGTAATTCAAACCATAAAATATCAGGAAAAAATAGACTTTTCATAAGTTTCACTCTTTTGCAAATAAAGAAAATGCAAAACCAGGATCTCCTTTTATTAAACCCTGTATAAACGATACAATTATGATTCCATTTTTCTATTTATGCCTATGAATAACTGCGATAACAGATTAAACAAACAAAAAGTATACTCTGGGCAAATGTGATTCAAACATAGCTCTTGTTAACGAAATAAAATCGCTAAGAAATAAAAAACCTGTTCAACGTGGCCGTAGCTCCTAATGAGGGAGAGATATCTTACTTATAGATATTTATGTTAATTGATTTTCAAAAACATAAACAATATACAGGTATAGGATAAAAAAATAGGAACACTCAGTTGAAATTGAGTCTTTTTTCGACCGTCCAATAAACGACTGCCACGTGTTGCAACAGTTTACCCCCTAGTGGTGGTGGTAGAGAAGGTATCATCCAAGCATTTGGTAGAGTGAGGGTTGCATGGAAAAAATCAGTATTTAGCAAACAGTGATTATGTCCGATCTCTCCGACGTGGAAAGAGGCATGATAATTGAAACCCGTCTCGCTGGAGTGTCATTGTCCAGAACAGCTAGTCGTGTGGGTGTTTCAAGGACCTTTGTATCAAGATTTATGACAGCACATACAAATCTGGGTGCGCTGTCTTTTGCGAAGCACAAGAGTGGACGAAAATCGAAGTTGAAGGATCGTGATAGACGAGTGTTGAAGAGGATTATGTCCCGAAAACGCAAGAATACACGGCCAGAGAACACGACCGGAAGGAATTCCCAACTTCAGAGCCCCGTATCAGTGAAAACTATTTGACGGGAGTTGCATGCTGCGTTCATTCATGGCAGACTAACTACTCCAAAACCGTTAGTTTTGGCGCAAAATGCTATGAAAAGGCTACAGTGGTGCAGAAACCACCTAAACTGGACATAACTGCAATGGGAATCCATATGGTCTGACGAGTCATCATTTACTTTATTCCAGATCACCGGATGTGTGTTCGTCGGGTAAACACCGGCTCATTTTCTTTGTAAGTGCTATGACGATACAGAACGATTAGCACCGGATTGCTAGACTTTGCACTCACTCCGTTTAATGGAAATACGAAGAGAAAAAAAATCAGTCAGTTCTTTAAAGATTTCATGTCCTATACTCCGTGGGAAAACTAGAAATTCACACAGTGCAGAATTTCGAGTTGACAACACTTGGACTAAATATGGCGGAGAGCGGCGCGTCGTTGTCCAATTTATCCGCATATAGAATCTCTAATATCATATTGACTGCTTGGTACATACCGCTAAGTATGGAGGGGGTTCTGTGACAGTGTGGGGAGGAACAATATCTTCGAGTGGATTGGGGCCACTTGTTGTCCTCAGGGGGAGAATCACGAGTGAACATTATCGATGCATTCTAGCCGATCATCGTCACCCTGTGCTTCAGACTCTTTTCCGGGAGAACGTCCGCTGTTCCAAGATGACAACGCCCCTCTTCACACGCACCACTGTGTTCAAACGTGGCTACATGAGCATGACGATGAACAAGGAACATCTAACGTGGTGCCTCAAGTCCCCTAATCTGAACATCATTGAGTCTTTGTGTGTTTTTTTAGAGAACTAAGTCTGCATGCGGTTTGCTGCTCTACGCTCTCTATCTAAACTCGAGACGGTCTTACACGAGGAATGGGTATGAATTGCAATGAACTATATTCAAGATCTTTATTTGTCAGTCCCAAGTCGAATAGAAGCTGTCATTCGGGCAAAGGGGGAACCCTTGCCCTTATCAATAAAATATTTTCATTTTTTCACAGGTGTTCCTATTATTTTGTCCTATACCTGTACTTATACCTTTTACATGGATGTTAAGAGGTTAAAAAGCCCTTATAAGCAAAAGCACACAGCGTGTCTCAAAATGGCTAGCAAAAAAATTTTTTTAATCTCGAAAGATCGTTTAATACTTGCAATGGAGTAGTAAACATAGCTAATTGAGTTGATGGAAGTAAAAGCAGCGGCTAGGATCATAATCTATAATGTGGTTGTTTCCCCATTATAAGCACTACTTTTAATCACTAAAATTGATTGAATGTGCAAAAAAAAAAAAAAAAAAAAAAGGGATCCTAGAACCGGAAAAAACTTTTATTTTACCAACAGTTATTTCTTTAAAAAATATGTAAAAAGAAAACTTTTTTAGATACTTGGTGCCAATTAAAAAATACTTCGGCAATCAAACAAAAACTATAAATTAGATGACTTAAACAGTCGCTTTAAACTGTTAAGTAATCTCGCAACTCTATCGTTCATAGCCAGACTCGCCTACGGCCACTATAAAAGAGGAGCTGAGTCATCCGACATTTTGGTTCCCGGAGGACTCTAGATTCAACTTTGTTTCAAGTATTTATAAATACGATATGCGCTGGTTGATATGTCGTAAAACAATATTAAGTTGAGTAAAATGTCACTTAAAGTAAATCTTTCACACTTTATTTGTTTTAAATTTGTGTTAATTAAATCTTCTTTATTTACGGAATAAATTAATGAAACATAAATAGGGCAGAACATGCAAAACTAGATCACCAGTTTTCTGCAACGAGGCTTTTGTACAAGACTAATTTTTGTCTCCCGATCGTTTTGGCACTAAAATGTCGAATTTTGTTGACCCGTGCCTGTCAAAGGATTAAAGTCTGGCTAGGAGCCCTCCTAGCCGATATTCCTAACTTGGGTTCACTCCCCGTCTAGCGATGACGATATTTCCCGAAAACTTTCAATGACACTATTCAGAAGCCGCATAAATTGAAGCAAATGCTCAACTATATTTACCATTTACTATAAATATAACTGGTGAGCAAAAAGATGAAAGTAATGAAAATGAATAATATTAATATGAACAGGTTTTATCTTTGGCCATAAAGTTTTTGTAATTAACATTTATTATTTGACCACAATAAATTATTTTCAATGATAACAGTAATTTTATAACAAAAAATATTATAATAACATAATTAATGCAGCCTACGATAAAGTAGTTAGTCAGTTATTAGATTCATAGATGACACAAACTGAAGTTGAGAAAGTCTGAGAAAGTTTCTGTTTTTGAGCGCCATCTGTTGCGATGTAAATGAACAACTGATTAATAATTAAACTGCACTGTAGGAGTGCCTCGTTTTGCCTTTTTTTTGTTTTTTTTTTCGAAGCGAAATGGAGCCCTCTGCGGTTTCACTTTTTTCGGAGCCTTTTTTTTTGAGACATGCCCAAAGTGGCCAATATTCATGAGCTTCTTTATATATAAAATGTTTTTTGAATCACCTTCTGTGAAAGTATGCTGGCAAAATTTTGAGTAAAAACACAAAAATTAGTCTCCGATTTTAAATACAGTAAAAAGTCATACTTTTTCGTCAAGAGATGTCGACTGCGAAAAAAATTTCATGTTTAAACCTCAAAAGGTCAGTAAAGTGGGAATTAATAATGGAAGTCCGTTGAATAAAAAAAAAATGGACGCCCCCTCTTCCTCTGATGCGAAATGATCATTTTTCTTTGTATAAAATGCGTACACACCATTTCAAAAAAAAAAAAAAACTACTAAATTTTCTTTGAAATTTAAAACGTTTCGTCAAATCATTGAATTAGATTTACAGTTGCTTTAAAACTCTATTTAGCGAGTGAAGCGGTTTTTACTGCAATTAAAAATAATTCGCCAAATAAACAAAAAAAGACATCAAATAATATCTTTCAAATGCAAAAATAGTTCCGCAGCTCCATTGTTTGGAGAAAAAAACACCGTGCAAAATTATCCTTCCAAACAATGACGACAGATATTAAAATACTTTTAAGAAATTAAAATGCGAAAGATTGATTTTAAAAGCGTAACCATGGAAACACGAAAATAAAATGTTGACAACCTGAATCAAAATGACAATTTTTGAATTTGATTAAAAAACGCTTGTAACTTTTTTTCTTTTGAAGATAGAAGCTAAGTTTTTCAACCCTACGTCGAGAGAGATCTGGAGTATAAAATGTCGCTTTTCCAATGGTGTCAAAAAGGAAACTCGGGGACAATTCCTTCACTTTTAATTGATAGATTTAATGAAGAAAGTAGCGCCTGAATTTCAGCTAAGCCTAAAAAAGTTCGAACTAAAAACACAAATTACTCCCGCCATAATTAAGTTAGAGAATTGAAACAAATTGTTTAGAACGCAGAAAATTCTACCCTTTTCAACGATATATAATATTAATATGTGCAAGTAATTTTTCACTCCCATACCCGTAATTTATGTGAAATTTGGGCCTAAATTAGAATAAAAAAAGAACTATTTATCGGATTTTTTCTAATTATAGCCTATGCTACTCCGTGAGAAAGTACCTTTCATATAGTGAAGGAATTTTTCAAATAGGTGCAGCGGTTCCGGAGATTACCTCGAACATATAAACATACAAAAATCCGCCCTCTCTCTTTATAATATTAGTATAGATTTATTTATTTATTTATTTTTGCATGTTTATCCTAACCAACGAGCAACTGAAGACCTCGGTGCAAGAAAGGGACAGACAGCTCCATCTCTTGACGGTTTTGTGTTTTGCATTGAAATACATGCTAGGATGAATTTTTTTATTCAAGAGACTGTTTTTGTTGTATCACGTACTGAATATGAATTTTTTTTTTTTTTTAGTCACAAAAAAAAAAAAAAAAAAAGACGCGCATTGCTTTCTTGTTGGAGCCGAAGATTAATTTAAATTATAGCCGAAAATCTGAACCTTATTTATAAAGTGCCTTTATCAAGAACAGGACTGCTCTAATACGTAACAATTACTAATTACTGATAAATATTACATTTTAGTAAAACGTTATTAGAACTTTTTTCTGAATGTGATTCGTGAAAGTTTTCAAAAAGTGGAGCTATCCTCTGCTTGCACCGGACGACCGGTCCTAGGTTTTCAATCAGAGATAGGGCCAAACTCATGAAAATATTTGTACAAATGCAGTGTTATAAACAGCTAGGAGGCTCCAGCTCCTACTCGTTGGCTCTCACCAACCCTCGAAAATTGCTTAGTAATCTTATTTGGTTTGCGAAAATTTAAACAGTCTACCAGGAAGAATCAAATTACAAAAGACAACGAGTGACGATTAGAACAGAATCAAAATCTCCCTCTCCGTCGCGTGGACGATAGAATTTAAGTAAATAGCTCGTTGTAATTGAAACTATTAAAATCCCGCTCCTACAAAGAAGACACAAAGGACTTGGTGGTAATACGTAGAACCAAGTTATGAAAAAAATAACGATAAATAAAATAAAACATGCTATAAAGAGCACACCTTCCTCATGTTCCAAACTAGCTTATACTTAAAGGCCCCTATAGCCGGCGCATCCGCCATTTTGGACCAAACTTGATCCAGTGCTTCGTAGCGATATCATCGCTGCTGATGCTTACATTTCTTTAGCATGTGAATGGCAACACTGAATGGCATTTCATTATTTGTGATGTCATCGGCAGAAGCCGTAAACAAAGAAAACGCTCCGATTTAAGTAATTTTTTTAAAATATTAAACGTAAACAAATTTATCAAAAAATGGTCAGATCCTATGTTTTTAAGCATGCTCTTTCAGAAAAAAAACACTTTTAAATTTTTGAAACGACCCCATTA
Organism: Uloborus diversus; assembly: GCF_026930045.1. Taxonomy (NCBI): domain Eukaryota; kingdom Metazoa; phylum Arthropoda; class Arachnida; order Araneae; family Uloboridae; genus Uloborus; species Uloborus diversus. Next base: position 41,425,982 of record NC_072738.1, read on the forward strand.
GGTTGTGTGTGACCTTAACTCCGAACTACACAAATACATCTATCTAAAACCATAACTTACCTGTCCGTACTAGTTCGAAGTCAACAAAATCTGCTCCTGAGGCTCAGATTTGACAAGATCTTCTTGGGTGTAGCATCATTCAGGGTGTTAGATAAAATATGTTTGACTTTCCAAAGGTCACTTCATATCTCGCGACCGCAGGAAAATTCAGTGAACGATAAAAACTGATTTCGCAGATAACAATGAATTCTGAAATGAATAAATTGAATGTATGAATAAATAAGCTTACCTTTGTGCATAAAGAAATAGGAAAACGCACGTAATTTGATGCACTATTAGATAATTTAAAACTGTTTTACTTGTTAGTGTATTTGATCGCATTGATTTTTTTTTAAATGGAGCACATTATACTATGCTTTAGTATTGTAACTTCTAAATATGTGACGAACTAACAATAATAAGGACTTTCTTTTATCATTCATTTTCAACTTTTTCCGGAATCAGTATATTGTATTATTTATTGACACCATAATTTCAAAATATTTGGTAAACCATTTGGTTTGTCATATATTTAGAAATAATAATGACTCATTTATTACACAATATACTTAATTTATTTTTAATTAATTACTTAGTGTTTCAAAAAAGTTGGGATTTTGCATTCAGCCAACTTTTCAAATATTTTATTCATATTAAATATGACACACGAAAATAACTCATAATTTTTAGTTTTTTTTTTTTTTTAAAGTTTATACGACAGTGCATGAAGCAATCACTAAAAAAAAAAAAAAAATTACACTGGTCTAGACGCAAAATATTTCCGAGTATGTCACTCATTCTGGTGAAAATTTCAAAATTCTCCCAAAGCTATTTTTAGTTGCAATATTTAACTTGGACAGCGAAAAAAAATTGCCTGGTCATAGGTATGATCGGCGAGATGTTTTTTTTCCCCCTAGCAGTCTCATTAATAATACTTCTCTAAATAATCATCAGATTTTAGGCTACGATGACTGGAATATCAAATTGTACCTTCTGTATAAAAATCTTACACTCTCCAGTATTTCAATAAGACAATTTTTTTTTTTTTTTTTTTTGCATTTTCGAAAATTGTATACGAGCTTGCGTTACTTCCGAAACGTCAGTGTTTTGAATGGATGCGTTTTTAGGGTTTACTTAACACCCCCTATTAATAACCGACACGGACGATTCCCCCCCCCTTCCCTTCCGGATGGCTCCCCCTCCCCCCCCCCACACCACCACCACCACGTAATTTGGCAGATGAACATACCTTTAGCATTAGAGGTACGTTGGAGCATCTAAACTATCAATATCTTACATGCTCAAATATTTCTACGTAACTTTTTTTATATATTTTTGAAAATCTGTAGGCGTTTTTCCCACCACTGAAAATGAACCATTATTATATAGGATAAGCATAAAGTTTTGACCTGATTAAAAAAAAATATTGCAAAACAACTGTTTGACATGATAAAATAAATTGGTATACAGTAATTGGTAACAACAATTCTTGGTTTTTATTTATTTTTTTCCTGTTCCATATTTTTTTATGCTATTTGGAAAAATTAAATATTTTGAAATTTTATATGTGTTCTGGCCCACCATTCTTTCAATATGAGGTGCGGCTCGGGGTAGAAAAATATTGCTCACCCTTATACTCTATTACCTCTAAACTTGGCTAATTTTTCAGACTCACCCTGTATGCACATACACAACCGTTAGTTATAACCCTAGTGACCTTTAAGGTATTAGCATCGTTTTTATCTTGCTAAAAAATGAAATAGCAGATGGATCCCCCCCCCCTCCCTTCAAAAGATGAACGAGGTCCGTACCTTAATTTTATATGTGTTCTGTCCCGCGAGATTCATTTTGTTATGAATCTCGCGGTAAGGTTTTCCTAACCTTAATCAACCGCGGGTTGAAAAAGGTTAGGTACCACTGCTCAATATTACCGAGTTGAAAAAAAAAGAATAAGAAAATATAGCAAACATAAAATACATTTCTTCTAAAATATACATTTAAAGTAGTGAAATATACTAGGAAACACTATGTCCAAATTGGAAAACACTCACCGTGCGGCGAAAACGAAATTGTTTCGTTCCATTCGGCAATTCAATTCGTCCTCTATTGTAAAACACGACTGTGTGACCGCTGCCATGTATCAAGTTATTTCCCTTTCAGCCTCGCTGAAACTGGTTTTTCTGAAACGGAAACCGCGACAAAAAAGAACTTTCCACTGAGAGCACTTACCCAGATGAATGCAGTGACGTTTGTTTATGTTTACCTCCAAGCGAAGGTCGAAGACAACGGATGGTTAATTAATTCCACGCGACTTTCCTGGTTCAGCGCAACTTCGAACAATGTAATCGAGACTGTGCTTTTAGCGCGTAGTTTTTATTTATCTTATAGAATTAAAAACTGAGCGTATGTATCTATGTATGTATGTCCAAGTAACTTCTCCCGAACGCCAATGAACTGACCATCGAGCCAGGTATCGATGGATTCGTAATCTTCCCGTATTCATGTTTGGCTATTTAACATAATCCTCCGGTGATAATTAGCGAAGATATCAATTAAAAACAATTAATTATGACTCCTAAGTTTCAAAATAAAATCCCCATTTTTCGAAGGCTTTCCTCCATTCAAATCATTATTCAGTGCTTCATCTCAACTTTCCGCAACAATGCTTTTATTAAAATTACTAGTTGTAGCGTGAAGCAAATCCAGGAAAATCGTTAAATTAAAGATCTGTTGTCATTACTTTCTCGAATATAAACAAATAAAATTTTGGTTTTTGTTTTGAGGCTTTTCCTGCAATCGGGGGATTTAAAATGTTTACTTTTTGGTTATTTTCCCGCAATCTGCCGCAAAATTTTACCATTTTTTTTTTTTTTTTCAAACCTGATATTTGAACACGCGTCACTATACATAACGATTATTTTCGAGATATCGTGTGAAATATTTATTACTTGTGTAAAATTAATTTGTATATATTATATTGTTTAATACATATTTGTGTTTGTACTCCAAATTAAACCGATTAAATAACACTGCGGACAGTGCCTTCGGCGCTCTTTAGTGTTGAATTTACTACTAACTTACGTAACTTATGAAATGCACCGTGCAAAGCTGGGCGACGCAGCTAGTTTATTTATTTATTTTTTGCACTACTGCAGGGGTTCTCAAACTGGGTGCCTCGGCATCCTGGGGTGCCGTAGGAAGAGGTGAGGGGTGCCGCAAAGTTTCCGTGGTATCAATAATTGTGTAAGGTGAGGTCGCCAAATAATGCCCCGTTGACTAGTAATTAAATCTCCCATTTTTTGATACAGTATAGCAAAAATTCACAAGATCCTATTTCATCGTTTTTAATTACCAGGCAGCATTGTAACAGTGTAGCAAAATTTGTTGCAGATGAGAAATGTCAAAGCCAACTGATCTTACGTATTTTACGGTAGATTTTGTTTCTGTATAGCTCCCTCAAGTTTAACTTAGAATTTAAAAAAAGTTGCATACTGTTCTTGAAACCTAAATTATGTAGTAGAAAGTACATGAATTCAAAAAGAAAAGTGTCGTTGTTTTCCGTCATTTTTCTCGAGATTTGTTAACCTAGAAAAGTAGATTGTAGTACGATAAGACCATGGTTCCCTTTATTAACACTCCGGTGTCCTTATAATATAGCAAATAACACCGGAGTATTTGGGAGGAGAATGTGAACCTGTTTTGCATATGTTGCACATATGTGCACGAACTGTGCACGGGCGTGGAGGGAAAAACCTAAAAATAACGACATATTAGTTGCTTACATAATAGGGTGTGAAGTGTGCCGTGAAAAAATTCGAAATCTTCAAAGGGGCCGCGAGTAGAAAATGTTTGAGAATCTCTGCACCATATATACTGAATGATTGATACTTCTCGGACCCGGTTTTATGCAGGGGTGCCCCGAACTTAAATTTTTGGGAAGACGGAAATTCTCAATTTGCCAAACGGAACTCCAAATTTCGCCAAGTAATAATAATTTTGCCGATGGAACTCCAAATTTTGCCGACTTGTGATAATTTTGCCGAATGGAACTCCAAATTTCTCCGCGTGATGATAATTTTTCCGAATAAAACTCCAAATTTTGCGGAATGGAACTGTAAATTTTGCCGAATGGAACTCCAAATTTTGCCGAGTTATAATAATTTTGCCAAATAGAACTCTAATTTTCGCCGAGTGATGATAATTTTGCCGAATGGAACTCAAAATTATGCCTACTTATGATAATTTCGCCGAAAGGTACCACTTTCGTCCAATGTAGATAATTTTGCCGAATATAAATCCAAGTTTTTGCCGAATCGTCAGACAAAATTTGCCAAATTTTGGGAGAGGATCACAGTGACTTCCCATCGGGGAGCCACTGGCGTTTTGTTTATTTTCTTGTCGGGTGAACAGAAGTTCGAGGGAAAAATGAGATACGGAATAGATTGTCATACTGCAGTGAAATCCCGTTGTAACGAACTTTAAGGGATCGTAAGTTTTGTTCGTAGTAACGAGAGTTTCATTGTAATGGAACTCAAGCAGTGTCATGTAAATAAAATCGGGACTGAAAACGTCTTTCATTGAAATGGATATTTTGTTGTTTTGTTGCAACGCAGGATTAATTTGTCAGTATATTTTAAGCAGTTTGGAGTTGTATTTGCGTGTACGCAAGATTCCTTATTTATGACAAAATAAGTTACCCTGATTATCATTTTATCAAATCATAGTAAAATTAGAGATGCACTTAATATCATATTTTGCCCAATACCGAATATTCGGTCAAAATTCGAACTGAATATTCTGCCTCATTCCGAATATTTGGTTAAATTTTTTTTTAGCTGTAATATTTGAGTTTCATAAATGTAAAGTAGAAAATGTTAATCTACTTTGTGAAATGTAAATGCATTTCCATTTAACATAGTAAATTTATCTTCATAAAGTATGATTATTAATTTAAAATAAATGAAGTTAAAAAAAAAAAAGTTGAATTTTACGATCTTGAATCCAAATCATGTTTTTTGCAATCAAAAATTGCGATATGACCCTACCGTTGCCGTCACACCGCGTCGTTACCATGCACCATAAAAAGAAATTAATTCTAAATTTATGCAGAATTGCAGACAAGTATGAACAAAATTAGCCATCTATTTTATTATTTTTTTTCTTTTGAAATGATCGTATTTTATTTTTGAGCAACTACGATTGCTTATTGTTTTCACTTTGAAGTAGTAATGATGCCCTTTGATTTTATTTTGCTATGATTTTAATGCAAACTCCTCTGGTGCACAGGCCTCCACGAGCTTGTCCCTCCTCCTCGGTGGTGGCGTCCATGTCCTCTGGTTCACGGGACTCCGCGAGCATATCTCTTCCCCTGCGTGGTGGCGTCTTTGTGACTCGGAATCGAGTTATTTATAAACGACCTTCTCGACTTTAAACAAATATTTTGACGCGAATACATTATCCAGCACATAACATGCAGCCTCTGGCATTCATTTGAATTTATACGGCTTGAATTCTCAAATCATTGTTTCGATAAAAATCATTAGTAGAGTAGAAACAAGAAACTCAAAGAGTAGGGTCGTAACCGTCGCAATACACGTTAACGACGTGTTGCGACGTAACGGTAGGATCATATCTCAATTCGTAAATGCAAAAAACATAATTTGGATTCATAATCTAAAAATTCAAACTATTTTTTTAATTTTATTTATTAAAATTAACAATTATATTTTCTGTAGATAAATTTACGATGTTAAATGAAAATGCTTTTACATTTCTTAAAGTAGATTAACATTTTCCATTCTAAACGCTCTGAAACTGAAATATTACAGTAAAAAAAATAATAATAATCGGTATGCGGCCGAATATTCTGTTTGAATTTTGACCGAGTATTCGGTATACAGAAAAATATGGTATTCAGTGCATCTCCCCAGAAGATTTCCGAAATTGAAGGCTTAAAATTGCGACTGTAAGTAAATTTCGATGACGTGAGTGAAGGGATGGAACTTGGAACTTTCCCTCGGAAAGTTTTCGAAATTTAAGTCTTACATTTCCCTATTCTTTGTGAATGTACTCACAAACCATGAATATCAACAATAACGTACATTAAGCAAAAAAAAAGAAAGAAACATGCCTTTTAATAAGGTGTTGAGAAAAACATTGCCATAATAATTGTTTTTGTTGGTTCCTCCATCAATTTTTGAAATTAGTTTTTTTTTCTTCTGTGCATGGTAGTGAAAATTGCATTTTCTGCAGGAACAAAGTAGTTGGCATATTCCGGGTGGGTAAGACACGACCAGAGAGATGCCTGAAAAAAAAAAAAAAAAAAAACACTGCTACTACCACACCGTTTCATGAGAATGAAGTAGACAATTATTTAAATACCTAAACTTAAATAAAAGTCGCATATGAGAAGAATGAATGCAAGATTTTCGTGTGTGTGATGAAGAAGCAAAGAAAGGAGAGGCTGCCTTTTAAATCAGCCACAGCCACTTCAGTCTCATTTTAGTAGCCAGCTTAAAGTGTAACGGTGCTGCGGAGATTTTCTCCGTTGTTTAATTCCCTTTTTTTCTTCTGTTGATTTAAAGTGTTGGTTGCCCTACACCCGAACAAATACTTTGAGCAAGTGTGTTGAGCACCACCGCACCCTTAAAGTTGTGTCACAACTGTTTTCTGCAAAAAATTGTGATTCCAAAGGTTTGAATACAAAAAGGCCTGCAAAAGTGTTTGGCCTAGGACAACCACTATTTTAATTAACCTCTTTGTGTTCATTCTTTCCTCCCCCCCGCTTTTTTTTCCTATCTTTTTTTTAAGCTAATGGGGGTACCGTGGTAGGTACCCGTGGTGTCTCCAGTGCAGAAATGAATTTTTGGGATATTTGAAGATATATTATTGCACTAACTACAGGGCAGTTATCTGCCGTGCGTACAGGGTGTCCAGCAAAGGACTGCCTGGTTTATAAATTAAATATCTCGAAAACAAATGACGATATTGAAATAAAACAAGCGGTATACTTTTTGTGAAACCCATAAAAATCATATACGGGAAAATTGGAAACTAGTTTATGAAAGTGCCAATAGGTGGCGCTGCACGCTGTTACTGAAATAGAAGTCTCCATAAAAAGTGCTGCGAAGAGGTTGGACGATAGTTTCTAGCGCATTTGTAAGCATATCTGAGGGGCTAAAATACTGCTGAAACAACTAACTTCTTCGCAGCACTATTTATATACACTTCGATTGCAATTACATTGTGCAGCGCCACCTGTTGGCAGTTTTTAAACTAATTTCCGAGTTCCTGTATATGATTTTTATGAGTTTCACAATAAACACACCGTCTATTTTACTTCAATATCGTTCTTTGTTTCCGAGATATTTAATTTTTAAACCAGGGAGTCCTTTGCTGGACACCCTGTAGGTAAATATCAGTATATCTGCAGAAATGAGTTTTCGAGACATTTGACTAAATGTGTGGTGGATTCAATACTAACAATAGGAAAATGTTGGAATTACACGGTTTTTTTTTTCGCCTTTTGTTTTTCAGCGCAAACCGTATAAGCAAGCTTGTACAATAAAGATAACCTACAATAGATGACAAAAATGCAAAAAAATGTAAAATGAAAAATATGCAGTTGCTGTACTTTACCTGCCCACGATAGTGATGGAATTTGACGTTTTACTTTCGTGCTTTATCAAGTATATACAATTAAGCTAAAGTATGATGACTTGCAAAAATACAAAAGAAAATTAAAAAAAAAAAAAGACTAAAACAAAGCAGATATTGCCTTTTACCTTTTCACGGCAGTTTACTGGTCAAAATATACCACTCCTTGCTAACGTCTACATTAACTTAGAACATTTAACTTGACTACCAGTAGCGAAAACAACGGAGAAAGTACAAGTTTTCTAACGCAAATTTCTCGATTAATATTTAGTGAAATTTTTTTCGTACAAAATTCGAGTTGAAGCGTCATTTGACGCTGATTAACATCAAAGTAATGGAAGGTGTTTCAAACTGAAGCACACTTATCGTTTACTGCTCCGCTTTATTTTCTTTCAAACAAGCTTAATAGTCCAGTCAATAGGTAGAAAAAAACGGGCTTGCCTTACAAAAAATGTGATCAAAGATTTTATTTTTTAAATTTGTGTAGACTAGTGTCAATATGAAAAAACCAAGTTATCCAACACGAAAGACCTCGAGAGAAGTTTTGGGGGCCGAAACCCCCCCAAAAATTTGTGACTTTTTGTAGTATTTTCAAAATATCTCAAAAATGGTTAAAATTACAAAAAAAACTTCCAGGGTAAATGTTAAAGAGGATTAAATTTCCTTCAACTTTTGTCAGTGCAACATTTTTGTAGCATGAAAAGCAAGCGAGTTACAACTTCTTAAAAGTCCCACTTTTTCTGAACCCCTCAGCAAAGTGCGTGAAAGCGCATCGGATAACGGAGGAAAAAAAGAGAAACGCCGGCAGTCTGACCTTGGAAATGATTTGTTTTTCGCAGCTGAGGGTAAATGCCTCCGTTCCCTTCAACTTAAACAAAACACCCCCCTTGACCCCCCCCCCCCCTTTTTTTTCTCTCCAAAGATGAATCGACTCAATAGCTACTCGTGTTGGTCACTTCCGAGTTCGAACGAGAGTATATTTTATCAATGTGTGTTCTGTATTACAATTTTTTTTTCTAGAAATGATTACGCATGACCAAGGTGTTTATTATTATTGTTATTATTATTATTATTTGCGAAGACAGTTTGAATGAATGCGAAATAAAGATTGTGAAGGGGAAGAGAATAGAAAATCTTCAAAGATGCAGCGCAAAACGTCAAAATGAAGAACATCAGCGTTTTTTGAAGGACATAAAAGAAGTGACAATTCATACTGCCTGTCACAAATGCTATCAATGAGCAAACAATCTCTTCCCTTGAAGTAATGGTTGAAAATAACATGTTAACTAAATTCCTCAAGAAAGATTTCTGACAAATTATAACAACAAGAATCGTCTTATTCAACTTCTTGAGACATATTTCGAAGAGTGTGGCAGTGAAGTTAGGCAGACTCAAGAAGATGCCGACTTACTGCTCTTTCAAAGGCGAAGGAAAGTGAAAAGGTTGTTATAGTGGGTAAGAGGATATACATCTGTTGGTGCTGATGACAGCTTTTGACAGCTTTAGGACAGCCTTTCAGCAACTTGTTTTTTTTTTAAACCTGGAAGAGGGAATGCTTCTGATTTGTTTTGTTTTGTTTTTTTTTTTTTTTTTTTCACCTATTAAATATTTTAAGTTAGACCCCAGCAATATTCTTTTCATCTATGAGTTCAGTGGGTGTGATACGACTTCGGCAATCTTTGACCAAGGCAAAATTAAGTTGTATAAAATAGTCAAAAAAAAAAAACTCCTAAAATTAAGGAAGCTATTGAAGTATTTATGGACCCAATCAGTCATCATGATGCCGTAGCTGCAGCTGGAGAAAACATTTTGAAAATATTATACACAGGTGACGTAAAGTATTTGAACATATTTTTGGATACTTTGCGATTTAATCTTTTTATAAAACTAGTATACAGGGCTAAAATAAATCTCGCAGGGCTATCTCCAACGTGCGTGGGGATGGGATGCTGGACGTTATCACTCATATCGGTGCTACCACCAAATTCAAAGTTGGTTGGGAAACATAATTGATCCAGAGAAACGGAGTAGGGAACGTAGAACACAAGGTCTAATGCCTGTTGACACGAAAAGAGATTCAGTTACTCAGAATATTTTGAAGATTGTACCTTACATGCAAGAAAAATTGTACTGGAGCCTGTTCTTGTCGCAAGGCAGGTTTAAAATGCTCCAGCACGTGCAAACACTGCAGTGGCACAAATTGTGAAAATGTTGCAGATATTTCATCTTTGGATGATACTGCTGAAGAAAGCATGTCCATAATGATTTGTTCCAGGAGCTTTTGGAATTACCGCAACAAGGAGATGAACAATTAAAGGACCACAGCTTCTTTCTACCTCCTACAGATTCTGAACCGGGAGAACCTGGGCCTTCAAATCGGCTTCGAAGAAGATAAACAGCGTATATTGTTGTCATTTCTCTATTTGCTTTAAGGTCGAATGAATCTCCCTGTAATTTAGATGTATATATTAAGCTTCTACAGTTGGATTTTCATTTTGAAAGGTAATTCTTTTGGGTTTTTCATGCCTCAAAAAGTCAGTTTCTGCATATTTTTTTCAAAGTGTCCATTACGTATTTACTATTGTACCTTCATTTATGCATTATTATGTCTATTGTTTGCATATTATCACCCTAATTTTTATTCATTCACATTTATATTCAAATATCGCATTTTCGCTTGCAATAGAATAGATGGTACGAATTAATGTGCTTTAAATAAATAAGACGATTATGTAATTCAATTACAAATTGCAATATAAATAATATGTTATTGGAGTCTGATGAAGACAACCTACTCTGTTAGACCAGAAATATTAGTTCGTGAGCGGTTGGGGAGAGTTTATTATTATTATTGTATCAGAGGATAGGATGCATAATTGTGTTGATTGTTTGCTTATTAGCTGCCTAATATTCATTCCTTCATATTAATATTTAAAAATCGCATCTTTGTTTGCAATAATTAGACTAGAATGTACGAATTATATGCCTCAAATGAATGTATCTATTGTGTAATCCATTTACAAACTGCAATATATCATCTTGTTATTGGAGTCTGATGAAGACTACCTCTGTCAGAGCAGAATTGTTACACTGGTGTGCAGAAATTAAGGACGAAGTCGAAAAATTAGCATATCAGCTGAACGAAGAGGCAGAGCAGACCAATCAGGAGATTAAATAAGGTGATGTACGGTAGCACATGCGCAGATATGCAAGCAGACGTAATGAGGAAGTGTCTGAGTAGTATAAAGCATGTTGTCGGTGTAAGATCAGTATTTCTGGCAAAGAGATTGCACGCCGTATAGCAGTTAAAATCACACCGAGTTGCTGCCTCAGCGAGAAATGGCGAATAATCAATCTGTTAGACGACATCTGGATGCTTTTACCCGAGGTCGAATTATTGGGAAGTTGGAGGAAGGCCGCAGTGTGACAAGTGTGGCTGCAGAGTTCGGAATTGCTCACAGCATCGTTTCACGACTTTGGAGACAATTTCAAACTACAGGAACAGCTATCCGGGGGTTCAGTAGTGGTCGTCCACGAGGAATCACACCCGCAGATGACCGGTATATTGTCTTACAGGCCAGGAGAAACAGGCGACAGACAGCGGGTGAAATCGCTAGACACACGACACAGGCGACTGGACGACCGATATCGCGTTTTACCATGGCCAGAAGACTGCACGGTGGTGGTCTGTTTGCACGACGCCCTATACGGTGTGTACACTATAAAAACGATTCAGAAACGTTCCTGGAAAATAATAGGCAGTTGATGTGCCCAATTTCTTCCAGTAACATATCTTGGAAAAATCAGGAACGTTTTCCGCTAAAAGTCAGTAACCTTTCTGAAATTAACCTTGAAATTTCTGAAGAAGTGCGAAATCTCCCCTGTTAAAGCCAGTCATGTCACCAGAACCTTCTAGAAAAATTAAATAGATTTAGTGTAATTGATTAGAATCTTCTTGATTTCCCAAGAAGGCTCCGTAAAAATCAGAACGACCACAGATACAGAAGAGGGAACCAAGCATATCTCTTGCCTGCAATTCCTGCCTTGCGAAGCTGCAACTATCCATTGACTCTTTCGCTCTCACTGAGAGCTTAGTCAGTCCGAACAGGCCGTAAGCAACCTAAGCCCAATTCACTTAATAAACACGCTCATTCAATCTTTAAACTGGTTGCTAAAAATCTTTTCCACAACAGTGAAAAGTCGGCACGAGTGCAACTTGTAGCGATCCAGGAAACTTTTTTGTGAAGATACTTGTTTTTACGGGGAAATAGGTGAAAACGTGTGAAATCGAGAGACGTTCCACGGAAATAACCAGTAACGTTTCTGAAATTTTTTACAGTGTACCTCTAACGCCTGCCCATCGGAGAAGGCATTCTCTGTGGTGCCGGGAACACCGGAATTGGAGAGACCATGAATGGGGACGAGTACTCTTTACAGATGAGAGCAGATTCAGTCTGAGTAGCGATTCTCATCGCATACTCATCTGGAGAGAGCGGGGAAGCCGCAATCATCCCTCGAACATCATTGAAAGGGTCAGGTATGGAGGTCGCGGTGTTCTCGTTTGGGGAGGCATCATGCTTAGAAGTCGTACAGACCTTCACATCTTCGACGTAGGTTCAGTCAACGGGACCCGTTATTGTAACGAGATTCTTCTTCCATATGTGCGTCTTTTTAGAGGAGCTATGGGTCCGCAGTTCCTTTTCATGGACGACAATGCACCATGTCATCGCACAGTAGCTGCCGAACAGCTCTTAGAGAGTGAGGATATTGAACGTATGGATCGGCCGGCACAATCTCCGGATCTCAATCCCATCGAGCATGTATGGGATTTTCTAGGCAGACGCTTGGCAGCTCGTACCTTACCACCAGTAACGATTTGGGAGCTTCGATTGGCGCTGCAAGACGAATGGGCAGCAACGCCTCAACAACTCATTGACACCCTCATTCTCAGCATGGGCAGACGCTGTGAAACCTGCCTAGCAGTCGGGGGAGATCATATCCCCTACTAAAGACCGGATGTTTCTTGCTGGACATCCATCATAGGAATGTTTCGGCCTTCAGTCGCATTGCGCTCCATGCTACTTTTTCAATAAAGCTTCTTTTTATCCCTCTGATTTCTCTTTTAGTAAGTGTTGCCAACATTACACATGTCCTTACGTATTGGGGATCTTACGGTATTAAATGTGTTGATTTAGAAAGCTTTTGTACAACGTTATATTGAAAAAAACCGTCTCGTCCTTAATTTTTGCACACCAGTGTAGTTTGTGAGCAGTGGGGAAAGTTTTTTATTATTATTGCATCGTCGTATGTGCTTTAAATGAATATGTATGTATTACAGTTTCAAAATACATCGTCTGCTTTTGGAGTCTAGTTGGAACTAATCTGTCAGCCAGAATTGCTACTCTGTGTCCAGCGGGAGGGGGGGGGGAGGGAGAAAGAAACTCAAACTACTCTAACTGTCGATAAACTCTCTGAAACTAAAGTTTCTTTTCTCGTTTTAATAATTATGACGCTTTGCTTTCAGTGTGAACGCTTTTTTTTTTTCGGAGTGGAGGAAAACTGCTTATTTTCAAAGAGCTATAGCGAGCTTGCTATTTGTGCTAGAAAAAACTTGTAAATACAAAAGTTATAGGAAATTTTATGTTCTTTAAACTTTACATTTAATACTTTTTTCTAAGTTGAACCATTTCGGAGATATTTTTGAAAAAATAAAAAAAGTCATAAATTTTTGTGGTTTTTCGACTTCCAAAAGTTCTCCCGGGGTCTTTCGTGTTGGATAACTTGCTTTTTCCATGTCGGCACCAATATGTACAAATTTTTTAAAAAAAATCTTTGACCCCATTTTTTGCAAGGTAAAATGTATCTATTGACTGGACTATAATCCTTCTTTGACTTTTTCTAAGTTACTTTGCTGGTGCTACAATATAACGTTTTCAAGAAAAAAGATTTTTGTTTTCAAACTTGAACCAAAGAAAACACCTGTGACACCTAGAAGGGTGGGCAGGTGTCATTTTGACCCTCAAGCTAAAAAAAAATGACTCTTGAAACATGTTTCGCAATAATGAATGAACAAAAACATTATGAATATGAGGCATTCATAATGTTTTTGTACATAAAAGGGAGGAAGCATTAGCAGCTAATTTCTGGAATGGAACTGAAATAGCACTGGTTAGTTTGTGACTTTAAACGTTTTAGAAATACCTCATTGTTTTTAATTTAGATCTCTATCTCCGTTAAATAAACTGCATTTATTATAAATATGCTTATTTTCAACTAATTTTAGAAATATGTACACGGTATCCTGAAATAGACTGACTGTTTTTAAAATTTTATTACAGGAAAACGGTTAATGATTTACAAAAAATGTAATTGCGGCAGAAAATTCATATATGGTGGTTTGTAAATTTTTTCATCCTAAAATTGCAAGTTTAAGTTCAAAAATATTCCGAAAGATGGCGCTGCAGATAGTAGCCTAAATCAGAGAAAGATAGAAAATTACAATATACTTTTTTGAAAAATGTTTCTAATGAACAAAACTACATAACAATATTTTCAAAATGTCTATCTTTGGCAACAATTACATCTCGCAATCGGAGAAAAAATAGGTGAGTTTCAATTCTTCGTTTCTGACTTATGGCTTACGCTCTGAAACGCTATCTGTCGAAAACATTTTGAACTAAAATTTGGAACTGAATGGGGGGGGGGGGGGATTTACGATCCATCACATGAATTTTCTGAAAGGATTTTTTTTTTTTTTTTTTAAATCAAAAACCGTTTTCCTTTTACAAATTTTTGAAAACAGTCAGCCTATTTCAGGACACATTTTAAGGGAACTATGCAGATTTGTTCTCAGAGGGTCGAACTAATCCCGTAATTCTGGTGTTCAAACGTAGACTCAGCGAAATGTTGCTGAAACACCACAGCCACCAACCAACTATTGTAATAACCAGAAGAGGCGAATGAACTGAAAAGTGGGGGGGGGGGGCAAAAAAACGACAATTAAAATGCCATAGGACTTTCAGCGGTAGCAAAAAACAAGAGGGGGGAGGGAAGTACAAAATTTTGCTAGGGCTGGATTTGAGAGCAGATGAGTGGTAATTGATGTAAATATAGCAACTTAACTCACATTTTTATTAAGATTTTGATGAATTTTGTACACAATAACATTCCCCGAAGAAACTCAAAGACATGAATTAGACTTTTATTAATTACCTCAAAGTATTTTCGGATGTCATAAACACTTGGTAATAATTTCATTGAATAAGTGTGGCTTGTTTAAGTAAATTGATTTACTAATATCTAAACAATGAAAACATAAACTAAAAGTTATGACTGCTTGTGCTAAATAATGTTTCATAAACAGATATGCAAAGTAAAACAAATAATTATGTTCTGAAAATTTTGATATTTCTGTTTTTTTTTTTTCTCCTCTTTTGGTACCTACAATGAAAAAAAAGAGAGAGAAAGAAATAAACAATAAAAAGTGAGACACCCCCCCCCCTCTCCTCTCAGTCGCCACCACTGGCGATAACCGTCCAGCTCATCAACGCTCTGTAGTCGGCGGAAAACAGACACCAATTCGCTCCCTTATAAAAAAAACATTTCTTAGCGTGTAGTTCAGAGTGTAGTTGTAGACCACACAATCTCTCATATATTGCGATGCCGTTGCACGGGCACCACTTTGGATCGAAGGGCAAACTAAGTGACAAGAAGTCATAAACAGTTATAGCATTCAGCATTTATTTGAATTTTGACGTCTTACTCATCTACAAGTAGCAAAAACAACGCAGAAAGTGCTAGTTTTGTAACACTGATATTCAATACGCGCCGTTCTGCGCTGATTAAATATATGCTCTTTGAAATGCTGCAGGAGATGGACTGTTGCGATAACCAGCCCATCAAACGCTCCGCAAAAATGGCAGTAATTCCACTCTCTAATAAAAGTCGCTTAGCTTATTTTTAGCGCATCCAGGGAGGCCTGAAATAAACAGACTGTTTTCAAAAATTTATAACAGGAAAGCATTTTTTGATAAAAAAAAAATAATTCTTGAAGAAAATTCATATGGTGTGCCGTAAGTTTTGTCTCCTAGAATTAAAATTTTTAGTTCACGAATTCTCCAATAGATGGCGCTGCCGATCATGAACTCAAGAATGATAGAAAGAATGAACTCAAACACTCGAAGAATGACAGAAAATACCATCATAATTTTTCGAGAAATGTTTTTAATAAACAAAATTAAACAACAATACTTTCAAAACGTCTACACCGGCTGCAATCACATGTCGGCCGAAAAATCAATTAATTTCAATCCCTCTTTTTCTGACTTAAGGGCTCACTAACTACAGCGTACATATTTAAAGAAAATATGAACAAAATTTTTTTAACTCTGGGGAAAAAAAAATTACGCCCCACAACATGAATTTTCTGCAAGAATTTGTTTAAATATTTGAAATCAGTCTGTTTATTTCAGGACAGGATAGGGTGAATATAGAGTGTAGACCACACAATCTCACGGATTATTTAGCATTGTCGCGCCACTTGAAGCTAGAACTCCTTGAAAGGGACAGGCCAACTTATCTGACATTTTGGTTCCAAGTCGACTTTTGATATAACCTTATTTTCAGTATTTATAAATTCGATATAATATTCGCTGGTTGCTATGTCGTAAAACAATTGATAAGTTGAGTAAAGTGTCACTTAAGGTGAATCTTTTACACCTTATTTGTTTTAAATTTATATTAATAAAATATTTTAATTTACAGAATAAAGTAATCAAACATTAATTGGGCAACACATACAAAACTTGGAAACCAGTTTTCTGCAGCGAGGCTTTTGTACAAAGACTAATTTTGTAGCCAGGTCGTTTTGGAACCAAAATGTCAAATAAGTCAGCTCCCCTTATATACTGGCCTTACTTGAAGCGAAGGCCGGATTGTAACGTTCAGCATGTGTTTAAATCTTTTGACGTCAAGAATTCAAATTATGTTTTTCGCAATCCCGAATTGCGATAGGACCCCACTCGCTGGGCTTCTTGTTTCTACGAATGAAATGGAATGGAAATGGCCTAGAAATTTGCACCGTCGTGATTTTTATGACTGATGATTTTCTATGATAGGTAATACGAAGCATATCCACAAATTTATAAGACATGGTGATTAGGATGCGGTGATAAAGATAAAAAGGATTTTAAGCCCACATATCCACCAGTACACTTATCATAAAAATTACTTACAATGTATAGAGTTATGTATTTTTATTTTTGTTTTCAAGCTTAAATGATCGGAATTAGTTATCAGAAAATTTTATAGAAAGATGACAATCTGTTATGTAAATTCATCTAAATAGTTATGTTTTTTCCTGAAAAAACATACTACTAAGTTTTTCCGGGAAGTAATAGCAATATAACAGCAACAGGACTATAACAGCAAAAGGGGCTCCACCCATGTAGTATCTGTTGGTCTTTTAATTCAAAGTTCTAGTATTTTTAGTATGAAATTCAAAAAAATTCCAATGTCTTATCAAAGTAAAAAAAAAATGTGTTGATGCCGCAACAAAAATAAAAACTAGTATGTTGTGGCCATCACGAAACTTTCTTCTATATTTTTCTTTTTTTTTCTGATCCCTCCCCATGCTTGACGAGGAAGCAATATTCTCAACAAAAACGAAATTACACATGCAAAAACTTGACCACCATCCCAATGTCTGAATTATTGCAAAAGCAAAGCAAAGAGCAAAAATTGAAAGTTATTTTAAAAGCCTTGCTTTAATTAATTACAAATATTTTATTTGTTAACAAACATAACATGGCAACAGTTAAAAATTTTAAACCATTGAGATAATATTTCCGATTATTTCCATACAATTAAAATCACGAGAAATACGCAGACGACAATCTATTACGATTTATCTTTCTTATTGTTGCATTAATAAAACTATTTTTATTCGCAAAAAAAAAAAAAAAAAAATCAACACCTCTTGGAGCGATTGGAGTCAAAATTGAACCAAAGCCTGTTTACGTATGGATTCACATATATTCTAAATTTCAACCAGAACATAGCATTACTTCTTGAGATAGGGCACTCACAATGGAAAAAAAGAACGAGCGATTGCGCTACCCCCTTTTTAGCTGTTGACACCAAAATAAAACCAGCTCTTATACCCACTAAGGGCTACTTGTCAAAACATTTTTGTTTGATTCCGTTCATTATTTCTTGAGATACAGCAGTCACAATTGACGACAAAAAACGTTCTATAGCTCAACCCACGTTTGAGTTATTGACACCAAAATTGAATCAGCACCTGTTCCTGTTAATGGCAACATATGGACCAAATTTTGTTTGATTCCGCCAGTTACTTCCTGAGGAATAGCAATCACGCGTAACTCAAAAAATGTCCCATTGCTCCACCCCCCTTGGAGGAATTCGCGCCAAAAACCAATGGGCACAAGTTCACATAGGGGCACATATGTGTACCAAGTTTCGTTCGATTTCATGAGGTAGTTTTTGCTGTGGAGCGGCCACAAAAAACTGGTCACACACAGACGTGACACACATACACACACACGCACACACATACACACACACATACAGACAGACAGACATTTTCCAAAAATAGTCGAAATGGACTCAGCACACCTCAAAACGTTCGAATCCGTCAAAATTCGAAATTCGAAAATTTGCACGAATCCAATACTTTCTTTTATATATAAGATATAGAAGAAAGTAATAAAGTAATTGATGCATGTAATCTAGCAGTGCATGTTAACAACAAAATTTATACATATTGTTCTTTATATACCTACTCCGTAAATATCGTTTCACATTGATCAACACTTTAAAATTTGAACTCGAAAATAAACCGTGCTATGTTTGCAGAAAAAGCGAATTCAATTTGCAAGGTCTCCACGGTTGGGGACTCTTCGGACTGGGCACAATGGGCCCTGTCATCATGGCCAGACCTATTGTTATCAAACGACTATTATATATGAGAAAATTTGTGAGGATGTTTGTTACTCTTACATGCAAAAACTGCTGTATGGATTTTCATGTAACTTTACAACAATATAGCACATCAGAATGACACATAAAGCAGCTTTCGTCCCGCTATGGGGGGCAAAACCACCATAGGGAGCGTTAAAACTCAATTTTCCCATTAATTCTCTAATGTGGAGGTGAAAAAATACTTGCACATATCAACATTATATGTCCATCGAAAGCTCTGATTTTTATGCTGAAGATAACATCTGTTCGAAATTTTTAAGTGGAAAAAAAAAACGAACTGTAGGCTTTTAAGTTCCATCAGGTTTGAAGGTTTTCATCAACCCAATTCAGTATTTAGTGTATCATCTCAACTCTGTCGATAGTTAGAATTGTTGTACTGCTGAATATTTTTGCTTTTTGTCTGACTGTTCAAGGCTTTTCTCAAGTTAAATCCCTAAGAACGTTTTTCCACAAGATTGGCAAATAATAAATGGATTCGGCTGATTATTTTCCATTTTTCTAAAACTTTAATGGAATTAATGTTTTTTTTTTTTAAATTTTTTGTGCAGATTTGACGGACACTTACTCATTATCCAACAAACCAGCAGGAACTTCGCCAAACTTTTTTTGAGGGAAGATTTCAATAGTTGAGGCATTTAGAAATTTTTTCAACTGTCGCTGTTTTTGAAGCTAAAGATTGCGTAATACTGTTTCTCGGTTTTAACCATTTAACCAAAATATCCCCATTGAAAGAATGTTAAAAAGTTTTGTTAAAATATAAAATAATCCGCGAACTAAATTAAGCAAATCCATAAAGAGCACATAAGCTTCCATTAATTTGTCTTAATGCACAATTTCAAACACTAGCTAAATGTTACAACTTATTTTAAAAACATTTTGTATGAAAATGTTTAGCGTCATTTGATGGTCATCAAAAGTATCTCAGTAATTCGCGACAATATCTCTTTCACAAAAATTAGTAACATACAATTACTAATTACAAAGTAGAGCGGTGGAGCCTCTATACAAAAAGTATTCTAAAACGATTACCGCAAATTTGGTAACGTTTTAAAAAGCACGAAGAACCCACAGTAATTGAAGTTTCCCAAAATAACTAAAGCAAGTATAGGGGAATTATGTGCGGCTACATTTTTTAACAACATCTGTACTTCATTAGCCATATAGAGATGGTTTGAGACTCTATGTTTAAAAAAAAAAAAATAACTGATAAATTTTTTAAAGTGAAGTTTAATTTTATATTTTGGAAGTTCTTCGAATTTGTATGTGCTTAAAATGTCGTGCTTTCATTTCTTAATAAATACTGTTTTGTTTATACTTATTGATATTTTACTTTTATGGGTATGGAAGAAGCTCGATTTTTTTATCACTTCAAAGCGCTGCGTTTTGAGTTCTTTCAGTTAAAACATATAACGAAAGAAATCAGCGATTGTTCCTGGGACATTACTGACCCAGGCAATGCCAGGTGTTTTTGCTAGAATTATAATAAATCCTTTTAGATCCTTAAAAGTTAACAGATTTTTTTTTTTAATTTACGGAAATTGTTAAAGGAACTGCAATATCCTTAATATTAAAAGGTTGGGAAATATAAGGGCATCTCATCAAAGAAATAAATTAAATTTTTCTTATTTTGCGGTACCCGTCTCACCTTTTTTTTCCTTCTATAGTAGTAAAAAAACACTCATGTGGCAAACGTTTCAAATCACACAGGATGAAATTTGCAATGTTTTTTGAACTTTTGGGCTCGTTGAGGGATCGGAAGGTGAAATAGATGCAGTCGGTGAAATAGAGTAGTAAACTTCTGGCTAACTCGCTAAATTTGGTGTTTTCCCTAAATTTTTGGCCGATTTATAAGATTATGTACCTCATTTACTGGGTGGACGAGGGAAAAATTTCCTGCGTCAAAAATTCGTCTCAAGATGTTCTTTAAATTGCTACCTACTGTCTAACCACGGATTGTATGGAAAGGCAAACATCCGGTTTACACGCGGAAATGGAAGCATCTATTGGTTTTCAGGGATGTCAGATTTTGCAGATGTATGCTAGCCTCTAAATTAAGCAGAGTCACATTCAAACGAGCGGAATACGCGCATAAAATTTTTGTTTTCCCCCTCATTCAGATGGAGTCGCCTTAACTGGATGTTTGTCAATTCCACACAATCCGTGGTCAAACAGTATTTAAACTTTTTTTCATTATTACTTTTCGTTTGCACTGTAAAAAATTTCAGAAACGTTACTGGTTATTTCCGCGGAACGTCTCTCGATTTCACACGTTTTCACCTATTTCCCCGTAAAAACAAGTATCTTCACAAAAAAGTTTCCTGGATCGCTACAAGTTGCACTCGTGCCGACTTTTCACTGTTGTGGAAAAGATTTTTAGCAACCAGTTTAAAGATTGAATGAGCGTGTTTATTAAGTGTATTGGGCTTTTTGTTTACGGCCTGTTCGGACTGACTAAGCTCTCAATGAGAGCGAAAGAGTCAATGGAAAGTTGCAGCTTCGCAAGGCAGGAATTGCAGGCAAGAGATATGCTTGGTTCCCTCTTCTGTATCTGTGGTCGTTCTGATTTTTACGGAGCCTTCTTGGGAAATCAAGAAGGTTCTAATCAATTACACTAAATCTATTTAATTTTTCTAGAAGGTTCTGGTGACATGACTGGCTTTAACAGGGGAGATTTCGCACTTCTTCAGAAATTTCAAGGTTAATTTCAGAAAGGTTACTGACTTTTAGCGGAAAACGTTCCTGATTTTTCCAAGATATGTTACTGGAAGAAATTGGGCACATCAGCTGCCTATTATTTTCCAGGAACGTTTCTGAATCGTTTTTACAGTGTGGTTCCCTGCTTCGAGTTTCCATGCACCAAAGTCCACACGTAAGAAAAATATTTTTGTTATTCCACAAACGTTTATGCAACTATAATCTGCTATGGGACTTAAAAAATAAATTCAATGTTGAAAAATAACGAATGCTACATTAATTATATTTCTGAACCTACCGGAACCTTTATTTTTAGCTAAATTTTCCTACTGTAGTACACTAATAGCAATACCTATAAGTAGACCAGCCAACGTCCCGGTTTGATCGGGACAGTTCCGATTTTCAGACAAAATGCAGCACTGTAAAAACGATTCATAAACGTTCCCAGAAAATAATGGGCAGCTAATGTGCCCAATTTCTGCCAGTCACATATCTTGCAAAAACCAGGAACTTTTTCCGCTAATATTCAGTAGCCTTCCTGAAATTATCTAGGAAACCGCCTTAAAAATTCAGAAATCCCCCCCCCCCCCGTTTGAAGCCAGTTGTGTCTCCGGAACTTTAGAATAAACTTTGGTAGGCATAAAGTAATAGCTTGGTCCCTTCCTGATTTATTAAGGAAGTTCCATAAGCAGTATTGCAAACATGGCCGAAGTTAAGCCAGAATTGCAAGCAGGTATCGAGAATTTTACTCGCCTGCAATTCTAGCAAAGTAGCGTAATCCATACTTACTCGCTTCCTCTGAAAGCTTATAATTAGCATGGACCGATCGTAAGTAATTTGAAGCCGATTCACTTTATAAGTACGCAAAGTTAATCTTTAAACTGGGAGCTAAAAAACTTTTTTACATTAGTGAGAAGTGTGCATTTGTGCAATTTGTAGCTATTCAGAAAACTTTTTGGCAATGATACTTGATTTTTCCAAGAAGAGGATAAAAACCATTGAAATCCTGACACGTTACACTGAAATACTCAGTAACGTTTCGGAATTTTTTTACAGTGCGATGTCCCGGTCGGTTTACTTCGCGTCCCGGAAAAAGATAAATCGGAGAAAAGATGACCAAAAATGTTTTTAAATAATTAACGGTGAAGGATTATTTTGGGCAATTACTTTATCCTTTGTAACTCTAACATGTATAACTAGTATTGGATTAGCTTTTGTGAAGATCTTTACAACAGGATCGAAATCGAAAAAGTTCTAACCAATGGGGGGTAAATATTATTCAATTTTGTATTCCTCATTCAAAGTGTTTCTTCTAACTAAAGTAATTGATAAATATTAACGTGTAAGAAATAAAATGCGTAAATTTATCTGCCTGGTTATGGTTCATAATTAGTAACCATTTATTTTTAGCATTGAGAATGAACTGTCCTCTAAAAAACACTCTACAATCTGGCCAATGATGTGTATGTGTGTGTGGGGGGGGGGACATTCTTGTGTCCCGGTTGAATACTTCAGAAATCTGGCAAGCCTACCTATAAGCAAGGGCTTAGATGAGACAAATTCCATTCCCCAAAGGTATTCTTGTGGACGTAATTGCATAAAGATATAGTTTTGGTAAACAGGAAGACAATTCTGGAGAATAAACAATCGACCTACGAATATGAAGACCAAAGTGAACCAACTCCACAAACTGTTATGACCTTTCCTCCTACCTAAGGTTAAATTCTGTCTTAACTACCAGTTGCTTTTTGTCTTCAATGCTTATTTATTGAAATTCATTATATGACATTTATCTTCATGGGAAACTTTCCAATACAATTCGAGTACAGCGACCATTTTACGCTTATTAATAACAGGTGATTTCATTTCAACCCCAAGCACTATAATTTTAATTACTGCTCCTTTATATTTAATAAATGAGGTTCTTCATGGGAAACTTTCCAATACCATTCGAGTACAGCGACCATTTTACGCTTATTAATAACAGGTGATTTCATTTCAACCCCAAGCACTATAATTTTAATTACTGCTCCTTTATATTTAATAAATGAGGTTAATCCTTCCTTGACTTTTCCTAAGTCATCATGCACTCTCCTACCAACGTCCGAGCAGCTCGGACATGTTCTCCGCAAGATGACTAAGTCTAAAAAGAAGGTGGCGACCAAGGGAACCCAGGAAAACGATGTACACAGTGGCCCTTGCTAGGGTCGGTGGGAATCCTCCAGTCAACGAAACCGTCCCCGGGGTACCTCGAAGACACGCTTCAGTCTCCGACTCCGGCTCCATCGATGATGTCCAGGACCCGGAAGCATTCTTCACCCAGCTTTTCTCACATTACGGGTACAGTGAAACTGTGTAAGTTGACCGCTTGCGATGCACTACTTTAGTGGTCAACTTACAGAGATTGATTTATATGATAAGGGCTACTTCCGTGCCTGAAAAAAGTGGTCGACTTAGACAGGTGGGCAACTTACAAGGGTGGTCAACTTCACAAGTTTTACTGTATTCGGAAGGGTCAAGTTTTCTTGGAGATTGCCGAGTGCAAGGACCAAGATATACTCGACGCTGTACTCATCACCCTAACCAGAATGCACAACGACGTCCCAGATGTTCTTTTCACAACTCCGGAATATGTTCAACTTATATATATATATATATATATATATATATATATATATATATATATATATATATATATATACGACCACTCTCGTATTCGCTCAAGAAAAAGGGATTACGCTTACACTGGAAAAAATTTTCGAAACATTACTGGGTGTTTCCGTGTTACGTTTCAGGATTTTAATGATTTTTATCCACTTCCTGGAAAAATCAAGTTTTATCGTCAAAAAGTTTCCTGAACTCTTACAATTTGCACGAATGCAGACTTTTCACTGTTGTGAAAAATATTTTCAGCTCCTAGTTTAAAGATGAACTGAGCGTATTTATGATGGGTATCAGCTTTAGAGCGATTACGGTTCAACCATGCTAGTTAAGCTCCCAAAGGGAGCGATAAGTATAGACTACGTAGCTTTGCAAGAATTGCAGGCGAGTAAAATTCTCGTTGCTTACTTGCAATTCTGGCTTGGCTTTGGTCATGTTTGCAATAATGCTCTTGGACCTTCCTTGATGAATTTCAGGAAAATGGCAAGCTATTACATTATACCTTTCTAGGTTTACTCAAATTTTTCAGAGACACGACTACCTTTTAACGGAAATGTTTCTGAAATTTTCAAGAGGCTTCCAGGATAATATCAGGAAAGTTACTGAATTTTAGCGGAAAATGTTCCTAGGTTTTGCAAGATATGTCACTGGCGGAAATTGGGCACATCAGCTGCACATTATTTTCCAGGAAAGTTTCTGAATCGTTTTTACAGTGTATCAAAGAAAAATTGGAAAAGGAGGAAACCGCTCATAGCTCAACCAAAGCTGAGATTAAGTGGCTAAATGGCACCAGACCAACTTTCGCCTCTGCTGCAAAGGGATCTCTCCAACGACATACCAGGATCTCTATCGTTGGCGCCGAAAATTCCACCTCGCTAATGAAGGAACTTCAAGCCCAAACATCCTCAAAGTTTATTGCTACCGTGGTACGTGACACGATAAAAATCCGTCCATCCAACGACGAGAAGTTCAAAAAGGTTCAGACCGACTTGGATAACAACCAACTTCCATATTTTACTCATAGACTCTCCAGCAAAAAACCCGTCAAGTTTAGGACTCCCTGAGGACTTTCCAAAGGAAGAAATCGAGTTAGAACTGAGGGAACAAGGCTTCGTTCCAGATAACATCATTCAGTTCACCCAGGGTAAAGTCTAGGACTTCAAACCCATTCCGCTTTTTATGATTTTCCTCCCGAGGAACCAGAAGAACGAAGGAATTGCCCAGCTTAGCCACATCTCAGCCTTCAGAGTACTTTGGGAGCTACCCCGAAAGAAGGAGGGCGCGGTAGTTCAATGCCACCGTTGCAAACGTTTCCAGCACAAGACCACCATATTGGATTTTCTTAAACCGCAAGACACGTTCCAAGGTATAACATATGCATGGTTCTTAATAAGATATGTTTAGGAACAAGGAACAATATTCTAATTTTATGTAGTCTTTTAAACACATTTAATGTTAGATAATAATTCATTATTTAATTCATTACCATGAAATTATTATTATTATTTATTTTTTTGAGCAATCACGATTGCTTATTGTTCTCACTTGACTGTTTTTGGCGTCTTATGATTTTTCCCCCCGCCACCCTCCGCACCATCAAAAGTCGACGGGCTCCTCACGATGCTGCTCCTCTAGCGAAAGCCGTCTTCAGGTTGCATCCATGTCCTACACACACGCGCATACATACACAACTACACATACACACAAGCACATACACACAAACACATACACACACATACACCTATACACACATACAGAAACACATACACACACGCATACATACAGACACCCACATATAAACACACACAAAAACATACACACACATACAGAAACACATACAAACACATACACACACGCATACATACAGACACCCACACATACACACACAAAAACATACACACACAACTACCCACACATTCATACCTGCACACAGACACAAACACATATGCCTACACACACATACACATACCCCCCACACACATTCATACACACAACTACCCACACACTTATGCCAGCACACAGACACAAACACACATGCCTACACACACATACACACAACCCCTACACACAAACACATACCCCCACACACAAACACACGCCTACATACACACACTCGTGATTGCGAAAAACATAATTTGAATTCTAGATGTCAAAATTCAAATTAATTTTTTTTTTTTTTTTGGTGCAAAAATTGGTTTAAGTATATTGCTGTTTCCTGAATCATGAAGACTTTCCCATAGCACAACAGGATGTGTCCCAAGGAACAAAAGGATGTTGTACCTTGCTTGCTGACAGCTTGGAATTCTCACTTTAAAAAAATTCCTGGCAACATTTTATTTTCAAACTGTCTCAATTTTAAAAAAATATATTGCTTAGAAATATGTTGAGATATTTTAATATAACTTTTAGATTTTAAATTTGATTCAAATTATTGACGTTAAAAATTAAAATATGAAAAGTGTCCCAAGGTACAACACTTTCCCCTATTTATTTACATTTATCATTAAGAAGCATCTTGTTCCATTACGAGTAGCGGAAACAACGCATCACGTTGTTACGGTTGTGGCTTAGCCTCAGACCATCTGATGGAGGCAGACAAGGCCCTTAAGACCATTGACACTTAAGAAATCCAATGCTAGGAGGGGAGAGGAGTAAATATCTTCCCCTACAAGTCCTAAGCAGCTCATGATATGTTCAGGAGATGCCCGCTGAGTTTCGCATTTTGCACAAAGAGGAGAAAACCTTCTCGCTTCACGAAAGGAGAGAATTATTTAGAGAATTTATATTACTTCCTTTTTTTTTTTTTTGAGCAATAACGATTGCTCATTGCTTTCATTTGACCGTCCTTGATGTTTTGGTTCCTTTTTCAGCTTGGACCAGACACAACAGCACCACCGCCCACCGGCCTCTGCAGGCGCGGCTCCGAGCACTGTCTCCTGGAATCCGTTTCTCCTGGTCGAGGACGTCCATGTCCTACACACGCGCGCGCTCATACACACACACACACACACACACACGCACACGCCTACGTGCATACACACAGGTCTACGCACACAAACAAGCCTACACATGCACGCACGCGCGCCTACACATATACACAGACACACACACAACTATACACACGTAACCGCCCAGGAGGAGGGGTAGGCTTGGGGGGACAGAAGCTGTTTCTAGAAACAATAGACCCCAATGAGTAGGGCCCTTTCGCAACTCGTGATTGCGAAAAACATAATTTGAATTCAAAATTTCAGAATTCAAGTTATTATTATTATCATTATTATTATTATTATTATTATTATTATTTTGAGAATCACGAATTGTTGATTGTTCTCACTTAACCATTTTTGGCGTCTTTTGATTTCATTCCCCCCCCCCCCCGCCTTCCTCTGCAGCACCACCATCAACCGGCCCCTCCCGATGCCTCTTCTCTAGCAAGCTGCTGGGCAGTGTCGTCAACACACACACCAATACGCACACAGGCCCGCTTACTTACACACATACGTCTACACACACCATACAACGCCTACACACACCATACACGCCTACACACACCATACACGCCTACACACACCATACACGCCTACACACACCATATACGCCTACACACACACATACACGCCTACACACATTCACATACACGCCTACACACATTCACACGCCTACACACACACACACACACACATATACATTGCGAAAAGCATAATTTGAATTCAACATGTCGAAAATTCAAATTTTCTGTTGTTTTTTTTTTCCGGACAACGTAGTCGTTAACATCTTTGCATTTGCAAGATGAAGTGTCAAATAGCTATTTACTAGCTTGGTAAAATGATTCTGATTATTTTCTTAGTTATTTTGGGATAGGATTTCAAAAGATTGCTGCTGCATTTCAAGAGGTAGATTTTTAGCCTCTCTTACTCATTTACGTTGCACAGTAGGCAGGGAGCGTTTGACCTAATTAACACATTTCAGCCAATTCTAACACCTAAAATGGCAAGTGTGAATTTAAATCAGGTGCAAATTGAAAGTTTCATCCTTTGTTTCTGTAAACGAAGGAACATTTATTCTTATTGCAATCTTACATGGAACGTCTCCTATTTGGGTAAGGAAATCGAAACTTCAAACTCAGTGCGGAGGCTTTTGCCTTATCAGAATGGAATAAAATTTCCCACATGTTAGTTTGAGACCATTTAGCACCTTTTTAATCCCCTGTCTCTTAACATTTCCAAAAAAAAAAATTTTTTTTGACCCACCCTACTGATCATGATATTCATGGGAAAAAGTAGTAAAAATTTATGTTCGATGCTTCTAGCCATTCATGTACTATCTTGATCAGATAACATGAATTATTATGGCACAGAAAAAAAGCTACTATTCATTATGCATCTATAAAATTTTTGGAGAATTTTGGTATAAAATCTGACTGGAATTACATTGGACAAAGTATTAAGTCGGCAGAAAAATAATTAGTGCAAGTATACAAAGAGAGTTGTTCGGTAGATATTTAGATTATCTTAGATTATGGTTGTATCTTCATGCAAAGAACATCGTCATTGAGAATTAGCCGCGTACTAGCAGAAATGCTAAGGGTCATTTCTTGAAATCTTATTTTATTACATATCTTCAACAACATGTTACCGGCAAGTGGTCTGTTGGCTTAAACTCATATAAATTTGTTTTTTCAGTAGTAAAAAATAATTTGGGGCCAGAAGAGACCTTACAGACATTTCCAACTGATTTAATTGGGACATGTTATTGCTTAAAATGTGCCAACTCTCCTGAACTTGTACAGAAAATTGAGTAATTAAGGTAAACACACCAGTAGTGGCCAGTGCTTCAGCAGTGGCCACTTCAAGTTTACTTATACACTTTGAAGAAAGAAATGAACATTAATAATGTGATTAATATATTGGTACTTAATGTAACTATCATATTGAATGAATCAATTTTATTCATAAGTTACATGAATTTAAAGTAAGTAATGTAAATTCTTCGGATGAGAGAATGTCAGATGGCCACCACTGCAATTTTCAAATTTTGGAGTGGTCATAACTGGACCAACTTTGCAGCTTGCGGGAAAATTGATAAAAATTGAATAAATTGAAATTCGGGCATTTTTAGAAATGGGAGCGTTGGGAAGTGTTGGGCTGCAATACGCTCATTGAGTTACAAGAAAAGGTAATTAATATTGTAGACCCACAGTTTAAAAATATGCTTCACTGTGGCCACTACTAGTACGTTTTAAACCTTGAAATGGCCGCTACTGAAGCACAGGATTTTAGTTAATACTAACAGTACCTGCACGGCTATGCCCGTAGTAGAATACTAAAAGGTCATTTGATTCGCCTGTATATTTACAAATAATGGAGGATGAATTTCTAGTCAATATACTATGTTGATTTGCTCGTCCATGTTATGGTAATTCGCTCGGTAAAATGGGCTTAAATTTAAAAGAGAAAATGAACAAAACCGAATTTTTGAAAAATCTCTTCGAGGTGCTCACTCCTTTGCCTCGAACTAATTTTGTGCTAAATTTCATGAAAATCGGCTGAACGGTCAAGGTGCTATGCGCGTAACAGACATCCAGATATCCAGACATACAGCCTTTCATTATTAGTAAAGATTGTATTTCTACTGACCATACTTTTTATTTTAAATTTGAATGGCTTTTTTAGCACACATTTTTAGTTTTCTCTTACTATTTGTAAAGAAATAAATCTTATATAAAAATATATTAATTTATTAATTTTTAGCAGTAGTTAAAACATTGCTATTCACTTCAAAAACCCTAATTTCAATATACTGACCAAATTTTCATTCAAATCGGTCAAGTATTAACATAGATATGACTCTTGATGAGGACGCGCGAACGCCATTGCTGATGACGTCATTGCAGGAAAATGGACCAGGAGACCGATGTCCACCCAATTTTAAAATACTTTCTAGGTCACATATAAACATTTTTGATAAAAATAGGGAAGTTGCAACCTATTAAATGTTCATATTTTGGCTATTGGATATTGTTAATTGACCCTCAAAACTAAAAAATTCACCATCGCCGAATTTTAAAACACCGTGGTTGATTTTTAATGAATTTTTAAAAATCCACGCGCAAAAGTGCGCTCTTCTGAAACGTCACGAGCCTACGTCACAGGGCGCGAATGGGCAGCCTTCCGCCGAAGATCCCTTGTTTTTGTTAGGGACATTTTGAGCGCGCTGATATTTTTATTTTTTAGAAATTCAATAATTCTTTTGAACACACTATGGAGGTCGGATTCGTTAAAGCACAATCTAAATAATCTTCCTCAAGTAATATCAATGATGATATTCGAATATTTACGAGAGGATGAGAGGTTTAATGTTCCAGAAATGCGAGGAGTTAAATGCGAGGAGATAAACCTTTTACGTTTCGTCTTCGAAGTCGAATGCACGTTCTTCGGTTTCTCCCATGACATGGGAACCGGTTCGCTAGCGTTTCTCTCCTATCGGAAGAGCGTATGACGTCACTTCCTATGCCATTTGACGTCACAAGGGCTTGAACTTTAAAAAATAATTTAAAAAAACTACTTATCGTATCGCAAAATTTTTTTCACCTATGATGTTCATACATGTTACTCTATCATATAAAAATAAAATTGAAAAATCGAAAACTTCCCTATTCGACCTACACGAACTTTCTACAGCAGTGCTGAATATAGCGAGCGACCGCCATCTTCGATTAAGGACCAGGTGGCCGATGTCCACCCAAGTCCGAAATACTTTCCAGGACACCTCCTAAACATTTTGAAAAAAAAAAATTCTCCCTACTCAAACTTTCCTACAGAAGTTACTGTCAGATCCTGGACTAACTTGCGAATGATATTCCATCAAATCATATTGCGGTTTGGGGGAATCTAGAATATTTCAAATTCTGTAGCTTGTAGAAGAATTTGATTATATTGTTGAAAAAAGTGTCATTTCATAGGATTCTGTCTGCTCTTTTTAAATGTGTACTTGTTTTGGGTGTAGGTTTTCCAGGAATTTCAGAAATAGGTCCTTTCCCTCAGAAAGTTTTTTTTTTTTTTGGGGGGGGGGGGCGAATTTTCCTGGGCGGCTCTTTCGCTTCATTTGAACTCGTCTTTCACCCCATTTCATTTGGATGAGCAGATCAAAATTACCCTTCATAGGTACTTTTTCGCAATTGCTTTTAAAAGCTGGTTCTTTTACCAATGTATTTCGTATTTTTTAATTTTTCCCCTTTGTACTGCATTTTTGATTTACGTTCAACAGATGGCGCTACCTTACATTTTGAACATTAAAAAAGTTCTTCTGGTTCAATTTGTTGAAATTAATGTGTTTCTGATTAATACATATTTTAATTTTACTATATATGTTGTATACACGTTCTGCGTAAGGAGTAGGAAAAGCGAGTGACTGCCCGGAGTGACAGGTCGGGAGATTGTTAAAAAAACTTCAGATTAAATGTTCTCTGAATCACTAATTTGTTCTTCAAGCTTTCTTTCTTTTTTTCTGTTTAAAAAAATCTTTCAGTCGGATTCCTTTTTCTGCTAAAAACGTATTTATATTTGACTTTCTTTTAAGTACTGGTGAAAGTTTCCACAAACTGGGGGGGGGGGGGGGGGGGGGGGGGAATGAAAGAGTGCGGACAACAGGAAAACAAATGTTTTGATCTTGAATGAGCTCAGCATTTTCTGGAGAAAGTCATGATGGGGTCTGTTCTATAGTTTTGTTGCGGAAAGATTAGACTTAAGCATTTCCCTGCTTTGTTGCCATTTTTCCAGGTCGTGCCTGAGTTCCTAGGTCATAGAGGTTGTTCAAAATCGAACGATTATTGTAAGGTTCCAAACCATTCAGCTAGGGATGGATGCTATAGTTAAAGTCATTTCAACTGCTTAAGTTTCTTGCCAGAGTTCTTAAAGGTTGAACGAATGCAAGTCAAAAGCCTAAAAACAGAGGGAGTCATCTTGGAGAGCGACTACGACAACGACATAAAACGAGCAGCTATTTTCACTTTCCGTTTCAATGCAGTCCATTTCTGCTCACTGTGCTATTTAGTTAGCTAAAGAAAAACACACACACACACAAATCAACAAAAACAGAAACGTAAATGAAATTGGTCATTTTTTCATGAAAAAAGAATTTTTTCCGCAATAAATTATCACTAGACTTTAGTAGAACAATAAAACCATAATACGGCGTATCATCTTTTGCAGACATTGGACTTTTCTCTGCACTTTTTTGTTTAATAATATATATATTTTTAAATCTTTCTTTTCTTATACACTTTTTTTTAAATGTATTTTTTAAAAGTTTTTTCTGGTAATTTCTTTTTGAAGTATAAATTGCGTGATTATTATTCTTACAATTGTGAAAGAATAATGGGAATTAATTTCTAACTAAAATTTTTTGTTTAAGTTGTGCTTGTATAACAGTCAAACGTACTATACTCTTAAGAACATTTTAATTTATACATAGAAGTATCAATGTTTTATAAATAGGTTCCCTCGTCACCTAATCCAGGCATGCCAATTCTTATACCAACGTACAGGGTGTCCTGAAATAGACAAACTGTTTTCAAAAATTTATAACAGGGAAGCGGTAAATGATTAAAAAAAAAAATAATTCTTGCAAAAAATTCATGTGGTGGGCAGTAAGTTTTGTCCCCTAGAGCTCAAAATTTTAGTTCAAGAATTTTCCAATAGATGGCGCTGCAGATCGTAAGACCATAAATCAGAAAAAGATGAAAAAAATACATCTTAGTTTTCCGAAAAAAAAAATTTAATGCACAAATTACACAACAATATTTTTAAAATGTCTGCTGCAAGCACATGTCGCAATCGGAGAAAAAATCGGTGAATTTCTATCCATACTATTTTTTGACTCAAGGGCTTATTATCTGCAGCACCATCTATTGAAAAAGTTTTGAACTAAAATTTGGAACTCCGGGGGGGAAAAATTATGGCCCACCATATGAATTTTCTGCAATAATTTGTTTTTTTGTCATTAACCGGTTTCCTGAAATTTTTCAAATCAGTCAGCCTATTTCAGGGCATCCCGTTCATAAGTAGTCATAGATAAATATAAAAGCAGTGAAATTGCAATAAATCAAGGAGTCAGGCAGGGATTCAGCCTATTACCGACTTTGTTAAATATTTATATAGACGGCATTATACGTAATTGGAAATTATCGATAAATCCCAAGTATTAGGCTAAATGCCAAGATTAACATCAATACTTTACTAGCTGCACGCGACCAGGCAATTATTCAAGAGAACGAGGGTGATCTGCAGAGATCAGCTCACAAACTGCATACACTCTGCCGAGAGTACGGAATGAAAATGTCGACAAAATAAATAAATAAATAAATAAATGAAAATTAATTTGAATTGTGATATTTTTAATTCAAATTATGTTTTTCGCAATCACGAGTTGCGACAGGACCCTAACTCATCGGAGTTATTGTTTCTAGAAACTGCTCTTGTCCCCCCAAACTTGCACCTTCTCCTTGCCCCTTACGTGTGTATAGTTGTGTGTGTGTGTAGGCTTGTGTGTGGGTAGACCTGTGCATGCACATAGGCGTGTGTGTCTCTGTGTACGTGTAGGTGCTTATGCATGTGTAGGTTTGTGTGTGCATAGACTTGTGTATACACGCAGGCGTGTGTGTGTGTGTGTGTGTGTGCATACATGTATGTGTGTACAGGACATGGGCGCCACCGACCAGGAGAAGCAGATTTCGGGGAACATTACTCGGGACCAAAGGAGCAGCGGACGGTGGGCGGGGGTGGGGGGGGGGGGAGAAATCAGCGTAACATCAAGGACAGTCAAATGAGAACAATAGGAGAGAAAGTACATACATAGTCAAGCATTTATCGCTTGGTCTGGCAGGGCGGGTAAGGGACCGGGCGGGTGATCACAGATCACCAATTTTTAGCAGGAAAACT
Organism: Uloborus diversus; assembly: GCF_026930045.1. Classification (NCBI taxonomy): domain Eukaryota; kingdom Metazoa; phylum Arthropoda; class Arachnida; order Araneae; family Uloboridae; genus Uloborus; species Uloborus diversus. The sequence continues at coordinate 41,459,971 of NC_072738.1, forward strand.
GCAGATGTCTGCATGAAAACTGCAGTTTTTCTGAAGATAAAGCCTCAATCTTTAAAATATCTGCAGAATTCTTCAAAATTTCTGGGGGAGGGGGTCAGATTGCACATTGCACTTTTAAACTCTGAGTGGGGTGGGGGGTGATTTTGAACTATAAAAGGCGCGACTGATTAAGCTATAGATTTTAGAAAAAAATGCTGGAATGATTTTGGAGATGGCAGATCAGGGTGGCGACGGGAACTGTGAAAAAAAGTTCCCTGACTTTTCCCTGATTAAGTTCACCAAATTTCCCTGATTTACGGTACCAATAATAATAGTTTTCTTTCTTTGCTCTACTTGAAATCCATTGTATGTTTGTATAAATGCAGTATTTTAAACGTTTTAAGTTGTGTAAAGTTGTTGAACTCAAGATATATTTTAAAAAGATGCTACTTTTTTATTAAAATGGTTTAAAAAAAAAAACATATCAAGTCAATTTTTTGGGAAAAAAAAACCCTACAAAACAGTATATTAAATTTTTCTACAATGGAAAGATTAGAGAAAATTAAAAAAAAAAACTTTACTTTCAGAAACCACTTAGCATAAGAATTTTAAGAAACTTTTAAAATTACTCTTAAAAACATATGTGTATTTATGATAGAACTAAAAAGTAATTGAAATTATTTTGAACTAAGTTTTCAAACAGTGTAATAGTTGTTGCAAGAATAACAAGTAATAGTGAAAGAATAGAAGTAATGTAGTTATTCTTATATAACTAATTGACATATTTATGCAAAACTGATGAAAACGGTTTTTTTTTTTTTTTTTTTTTGTTGAAAGTTCAATTTTAGTAATTAAATTAAAAACGCGAAGAAGTAATAACTTTTAAGCTTTTATAGTATTAATTCAAAAACCAAGGATTTCTTCTTGAAATCGTGATTACAGTACGCTAGTTACTTCTAGACAATGGAATAAAGGCAAAGGAGCTAAGGCTTTAATGAAGGCTTCCTCTTTGCCTGTATGGTTGTTTATTTTACATAGCATTGAAAGCATAAAAGGAAATTTTAAGCTAGGTAAAATAAACAACCTAACAAACACAGAAGCAATCTTAGGAAGTTCATCCTGTGGTTAATGAGTAAGATTCAATACTTTGACATTGAGGAAAAAAGATGCACAAATATGCGGCAGTGCATAATCGCATCTCGTCAATTTTATTTTTTTTTTATTTTTTTGAACAGATAATTGGCGGAAAACACGTAAGGAATTAGAGTACTTAATTTTGTTAAGCAAAAAAAATTTCTGCATAAAATCAATTTTCCCTGATTTTTTGTAATTTTTTCAGTTCCCTGATATTTTCCTGACTTTTCCCTGATTGATAAAGTTCCCTGACGGTTCCAGATAATTGGCGGAAAACACGTAAGGAATTAGAGTACTTAATTTTGTAAAGCAAAAAAATTTTCTGCATAAAATCAATTTTCCCTGATTTTTTGTAATTTTTTCAAAGTTAACTGATATTTCCCTGATTAATAAAGTTCCCTGACTTTTCCCTGATCTGTCGCCACCCTGCAGATGGCTAATCTCTTTTGCGCGTAGTAATAATTGGACACTTTAGCCAGAGGTTTCTCCCCCCGCCAATGGCTCCCACCTCCAAATGTTGCATAGCAACCTCCCTCCCCTCCTTCTTTCCTTCCCCAAAAAAGAAAGACCCCTTAAAAGAATGACTAGGAGCACGTTTAAAAATTGGATTTAAAAAAAAAAAAAACAGCGCATTCTGCTTCATAACCCCCCTCCCTTCCACTGTCGTCGCCGCCATTTTTGGGCACTAATGCTCTTTAGCCATTATTATTAAAATAACGTGCTCGAATGTTTTTCAAGATGACTGATTTCTACTATGTGTCTTAGTATCAGAAACTTTAGGAAAGGGTACTCCCCCCCCCCCCAAATTTTTCAGCGCTCCCCCAGTTTAAAATTAGGAACCCCGGAAAAATGAGAATAAATCCACGTTCTAGAACCACCATGAAACTTATCAACTGCGCATTCTGTGTCATGAACCCCTCCCTATCTTCGCCTCATTTTTGGGCAATAATGCTCTTTAGCCATTATTATTGAAATAACGTGCTCGAATGCTTCTCGAGATGGCCGATGGTTGATCGTCTTGATGTTCAGAAACTTTAGGAAGGGATTCTTCCCCCCAAAAAATGGTGCCCCCCATTTTGAAGCGCACCCCTCTCCTAAAATAAGGAAACCCCAGAAAAATGAGAGTAAATCCACGTTCGAGAACCACCATGAAACTTTTCAACTGCGCATTCTGCGTCATTTGTCTGGTGTTTCCTTATTTTAGGGGGGGGGGGGGGCTCCGCCACAAAATTTGGGGTGGGGCACCATTTTTTAAAGTTTCTGAATATTAAGACACATAGTAGAGATCAGCCATCGACCATCTCGAAAAACATCCGAGCACGTTATTTCAATAATTGCTAAAGAGCATTAGGGCCTAAAAATGAGGGCGGGTGTGGGTCATGACGTAAAATGCGCAGTTGAAAAGTTTCATGGCGGTTTTCAAACATGGATTTACTCTCATTTTTCAGAGGTTTCCTTATTTTAAAAAAGGGGGGGAGGTCTGCAAAATTGGGGGGGTCACCATTTTCTGGGGGGGGGGGAGTACCCTTACCTAAAGTTTCTGAATACTAAAACACGTAGTAGAGATCAGCCATCGGCCATCTTGAAAAACATTCAAGCAGTTATTTCAATAAAAATGGCTAAAAGAGCATTAGTGCCCAAAAATGGCGGCAAAGACGGGGTGAAGTAGGGAGCGGGGGTGGAGGTCACGACGCAGAATGCGCTGTTTTTATTTTTAAATCCGATTTTTAAACGTGCTTTTAGTCACTCTTTTAGAGGTTCTTTCTTGTTTGAGGAAGGAAAGGGGGAGGTGGGGTTGCTATGCAACATTTGGGGTGGGCGCCATTGGGGGGGGGGAGAAACCTCTGGCTAAAGTGTCCAATTATTACTAAGCGCAATAGAGATTAGCCATCTGCCATCTCCAAAATCCTTCCAGCATTTTTTTCTAAAGTCCGTAAGCTTAATCAGTCGCGCCCTTTACAGTTCAAAATCACCCCTCCCCCCAAAGTTTAAGAGTGCAATGTGCAATCTGACCCCTCTTTACCAGAAATTTTGAAGAATTCTGCAGATATTTTAAAGATTTGAGGCTTTATCTTCAGAAAAACTGCAGTTTTCATACAGAAATCTGCAGTTTTCCTGCTAAAAATTGGTGATCTGTGATCACCCGCCCATCCGCCCGGTCCTTACCCGCCCTGCCAGACCAAGCGATAAATGCTTGTCTATGTATGTACTTTCTCTCCATACAGAAATTTGTAATGTACCTTATGAGTACTTTTTTTTGTGTAGCCGGCTCTTGGTCTACTATTTTCCCCATTAATGTTGATGTTGTTCTCATACGACTGTTATGACCAGGGCTGCAGAGTCGGAGTCGGACTGATTTTGAATTAAAGAAGTCGGAGTCGGTCATTTTCCCTTCAACTCCCACTTTGTAATCACTACCAGTTCCTGTCCACCTTTTAACGTTTATTTATAAAAATTTAAGTCTCCTCCTTAATCAATTTTTATTCGGATATTTTATAAAATCATGAACGAGACAGAGACACATTCCTCGAAATATAGAGAAACAGCTTACAGCTTAAGGAAGTCCGGGACACATTTAAAAAAACTTTTATTAAACAGTTTAGAGTTATGAAATTTTTTGCACTGATTCAACATCTATTTAATAAGCCAATTCAATTATGTTTTCGTTCTTGTTATAACTTATGCAACAGCATCAAACTCAAAAAAAAAAAAAAATCTCACACATTTTATTTTCTATGTGTAATTGTGTGTGCACGCTTTTTTTTTTTTTGCTTGTTACTTATTACATAGTACCCAAGGCCTCCGCCAACTTCTTTCAGAGTTTGGAAGGGGTTCAAAAGGCGGAAAAGGTTGGGAACCGCTGTATTAGGGTGAAGGGGTTTTGAAACATTCCTTCGAAATTATTACGAAACTGAAGCTGTAAAACACAGAATTTTAACGGAGAAGGAAATAGGTTCAAGGACCTCAATGGATAAGTTTCTAAATTTCAGTTGTTTTTGATAAAATGATGTGGCAGCCAGCCCCCCCCCCCCCCCCATGTGTACATCAAATACGAAGTAGTAGTACGTTAAAAATTAACCACACTCTCCTTGAAAAAATTCTAGATCCATCCTCGCATTTAATACTTTTCAGCTGACTAAGTGAGTTCCATCTAGTATCTTGAAAATGAGAAAAATAAATTAAGAATGTGTATTAAAACACATCATTTTCAACAGCCATACAATTTTTGCAAGTGAAAACACATGAATACCACAACTATTCTGAGTTTTTTAAGAGATCAACTTTTATTTGAATTCATTTCCAATAATTACATGAGTAGTTACATTTCTTTAACCGTGATGAATGTAATGCAATTAAAAATGAAATGAGGAATGGAGTAGAGCAGCAGAGGAATCAATATTTATAGAAGTCAATACTTATGATTAATATAATATAAAATTTCCTTAACTCTCTCATGACAAAACTTTTTGCCCTGCATTTATAGTCCCAGTTGCTGCCATTGCTTTTGAAAATAAGAAAAAAAAAAAAAAAATACTTAGCAATGGCAGCGATTGGGACTATAAGTGCGGGACAAAAATTTTCTGGAAGCTGAACACTTTACTTTAAGCCACACGGGACACCTTATGAAATTAAAATTTTTAAAACGCTTAAGTAAACCGAAATTTTCACACAAAATTTCAAATGATAATCAGGTAAATTAAAAGACCTTTTATTTGCATATTTTAAGTATAGGAACTGTAAATAGGAAACTTATTGTTTTGCATTTTGTTAATCATACAAGCCTTTATGCATGATACCGACTAGATTTAAGTAGCCTTTTCAATATATAAGCTCAAAAAAAAAAAAAAAATAATAATAATAATATTTGGCATTAAAATTTAATAATAACAACAAAAAACACTCACACATAGAAACACATAATATGTTATTACAAAAATAAAACATATAGAAAATACGAATATAAATACAGGCCTACAAAACATACAAATTTTAAATTATATAACAAGCATTAAAAAAATACATCAAAACATATAAAACAGTTAAAAAAATAATAGATTGTTTATTTAATTATTATTAAAAGTAACAAATAAAGTTTATATGACTTAAAATTATATAGTAGAATTCCATTAAACTGTCAACCTGTAACACAAAATTCCCTATAAAAACACAAATTGTCAAAAATAAATGATAAGTTGTGCAGGTACAAAATATCTACATTTTTGCCTTGTTATTCCACGTTAATTTAGAAATTTAAATCAAAAATTGTACTCACAATAAAAAAAGGGTCAAATTGTCTTTGAATGCAGCTGGTGTGCAAACTATGCAATTAGGGAAAGTGCAGAATAATGCATTTACTACTAATTATGAAGCTTATTTATTTGTGAATAGAAAAATTACATGGCATAATTTGAGCAATAGTACTCATTGTACTTAAAACTTATTCTGATGTTTGTGTGTATATTTATATCTGAACATTCTTTTCAATTTGAAGTGATCTAAATACAGTGCCTGCCACCAATAAAATCACTGGATTGAAAAATCAGCCGCTTTATCAAATCAAATCTGGAAGAACAGAATCATTACTGCATCAAAACATGTTAGGATTATACTTTAATAAAATCATCCGCGTCATTTTATAAAATCACACTTTTGGAGAGCATATGTTAAAAATGAAAAAGAAAAAAAAATCGCGTTTTCTTTCTTGTCTGAATAGAGCCAGAATTTTCTTTCTTTTCAACGTCTAAAAGCAGTGTAGCACTCAAGGGCGCCCATATGCAAAATTGTAAGGGGGGGGGGGGGCTCAGATATTTTAACCATGGTTTAGCATGATATTTTCCTCATGAAAACCAATTTCAGAACAGATTAGAGTCATTAAAATTGGACATTTTAAATAACATATTCATTAATGGCTGGAGAAGAAATATTTTTACATTTTTGCAGAGAAAAAAGTACTAAAAGCAAGGAAGTTCTAATTCCTAAGGGGGAGCTCGAGCCCCCCCTTGCCCCCCTATATGGGCGCCCTTGGTAGCACTAAGATAACAAATTCTACATAAACAAAGCAAGGAAAAAAAACCCCAAGATCAGAGCAACTTGTACGTTTTTTTTTTTTTTTTTGGGGGGGGGGTTAGTTGAATGGTTTGACCTTTGTTTTGACTTGCAGCGCTGCAACCCTGCTCACTGACCACTGAGCTACAATCAGTTTTAGCTCATTCAGCTCTGTACAGAAGTTGACAGTTCCTTTTTACATTCATTTTGAGTTAAAATTGCAGCTAGCAAACCTGTCTAAATGTCTTGACTTGAATGTGAAAAATAAATTCAAATTTTGTAAAAGTAAGATAAGCTTCCTAAATGCAGTCAGCGTGATACTGCAATTAAAGTAGGGATTTCCCAAACTGCTCTGTTCAATGTTATAAAACAGCGGCATGTTACAAATGAATGACCTTGAATCTTTCTTTCAAATTCTGTTACTCAAGAATAAGTCAGTATTTTAAGACCCATTTTTATAAAAAAAAATTGCACCTTATGTAAGTTAAAATGCCAATTGTATTTTGAAACACCAAAAATATATATATATAAATAATCGTAATTCATTTTTATCATAATCGTATTTTTTCATAATAGAGTACTTGAACTTGAAAACCTTAAATTGTCTTCAGTGCATCATGTATGTGGGTGTCTGTTTTTTAATCAGATGCTTTATTTAATCAAATACCCTCAGAACGAAAGTGATTCTAATAAGTAGGAGACACTGTATAGTCAAATCTCACTTTAGTGGAGAACAAGAGACTAGGGAAATTATTTTGATGTAATGAAATTTCGTTTATAACAATATTATAGATCTTGATATTGCTCCTGTGTAATTTCAGTGGGAGAGACTCACAAACTTCACTGAAAGACAATTTTGGCAGTAACAAACTTAGTTAAAACGGAATTTGACTGTAGCGCCAAAATCTGTACAAGGCAAGATCTCGGTGGTCTCAAGGTATAATATTCTTCTACTGTAGTTCTTTTCAAAGGAATAAAATATTGTAAAAATAATTTTTAAAGTCAAAGTCTTTGCTAAAACGAAATTTTCACTGTAAAACTGACTCAACTAAAACAGGATTTGACTGTAACGCCAAAATCTATATGATGCAAAACTTCTGACCTCATGGCATAATGTTTTTCTCTGGTAGTTTCTTTCAATAAAAGTAGGATAAGTTGTCAAAAAAATATTTTTAAAGGTAAAAACTCTCAAATACAGTTAAAAATACAAGCAGAATATAAAATATATCTTGGTGAAATCAAAATTGTACAGAAAATAAAAATTGTGTATTGTACTTAATAGTTCAGGTGTACTGAATCTTTGGCAAAAGCTATAGTAGCAACCTTATTGAGACAACCTGTAGTCTGATTGGCAATCATAGCTACATATTTAGCAAAACACAAAAACATTTCGACAGCTCAAAAACAGCAAGCATTTAAAATAATTGATGTATTTTGATTGATTATTATTTTTCATATTACAAAAGATGTGAAATGAAACATTTAATATCAAAACCAGACCAATCCATTTCTTTAAATTTTACAGAAACACAAAAAATTTTACACTCTATATACTTGATTTTTGCACATGACGGCTTTTTTTTTTTTTAAATTTTGTATGAGAAACATTCATTAAATGACTTTGAATAGAGCTCATTTTAAATTAAATTGGTGTTATTTTGTTTTATTTTTTAAATTTTAATTCAAATTATAATTAAATTTATATTTTTTCTTCATTTAATGCCACATACTAGCTTGTAAAAGCAAAAACGTGTACATTAATCAATTTATTATGAAAATGTTGTTGATGTTACCCACACCCACCATTTAGGGGAGTAAATCCCCCCCCACCACCACTCCTGGTTTTGGAAAGTTAACGCTTTAACATACAAGTAAATGTGGTTTTTGTTGTTTTCTGAAACAGGTTTTGCATTGAATGTACATCTCCCCCTGGAAAAGTATGGCCCTCTGGAAACATTTGAAATGATGGGCCTGATATTAGCCATACATTTTTACAGTGGTAAAATGGGGGGAGGGTGACATGCTATGTAAAGTATCTGACTAGTGACTGGAGGGTCTCAGGTTCAATCCTTGCCGGCCATAGTCCACTGTCTTCATTAATCGTGACTAGAAGACGCTCAATATGCTTGTGGCTACAAATCCCTCCAACTGATACAATACCTCTGTGGGTGCTGGACCAGGGATCACTTGGTTTTAGGTCTGGATTAAAAAATCAGAGCTGTCTTCAGGGTCTCAACCAACTGGTTAAACCACAAATAGTGGTAGGTATGGGAGTGAAAGGTGGTAATATGTGGATAACTTGGATTGAGCTGGTTTTGAAGTAAAACAGGTTCTTGTGTGCTGGTTTCAAATGATTGAGAGGGAATCATTCCAAATCGTTTTATAGCATGATAGTATAGACAAAGTACTTTCAAATCATGGGGGGGGGGGGGGAGTCTTCAGAAAATTTGTGGATTGAGTTGGTTTTGATACTAAACACTTCAAATGTTCCCAATAGATCCTAATTTGCAGGAGTGTTTGCATGTGAATGCCAAATCTCTGAAGATGGGCTAACCCATCCACCGAAGGCTTTCTCCAGTTCTTCTGCAACAGCAATAGTAATGTGATCATTGTAGAGGCCGCTGACAATCTGAAGCCCAATTGGTAACCCTTTGCTACTCAGAGTGATTGGACACTGACTCACTGGCAACCCCAACAAATTGAAAATGGCAGTGTACGAAACGTTGAAGGGTTTCAGTAAGGCCTGGCCATGATATGGCGCATAGTCTGGCCCCGTTGGGTAGACGAATATGCCGTTGAATCCCAAGATGTTTTCAAATTCCTTCTCAATGTCATTCAACATTTGATAAAATTTGCAGGCTTGCTTCTCTGTTTTTGGAGTCAAGATCTTGTTCATGAAGGCAGAGACTATAACTGGAAGAATATGATCAGATACGCCAAAGAGCCATTTCATGAGCTCAACGAAAATGTTGGCATCCCCATTTCGACCAGTCATCTCAACGGTAATGGGTTTCATGTCAGAAGTAGTTATTATTTTTGACCATATTTCAAAGCTATGCTTCATATTTTTTATGCTCACTTTTTCGGGTTTCAGTCCATAAGTTTCATAAAAATAATCCAACACCTAAAACATAAGATATGAAAATCAAATTTAAAATTGGCTTTAGCACAAGTAACTAGCACAGAAAATTCCCCAGTTCCTTAATAAAAGAATTAACATACTTAATTAATGATAAAACAGAATGAAAAATTACCTTCATTTGAGCCCTTGTAATTTCAGGATTTACAGCAGATATTAAGGGATTGCCACCATCATTTTCCATATAATATATTTTTAGATCTCTGAAATCTACCTGTTAAAAATGGAAAACAAACTTTAGTTGAGTCAAAAAACAAGGTGAGAGACAAAATTTCCTGGGAATATATAAACGCACATGTTAAGACATTTACACTTCTTATACTATATTTTAAAAAGATTCCAAATGGTTTGCTAAATGGTAGCTAAAATTATGACTTGATCTCATACTAGTGGTGTAGAAAAATGGGTGGTCCCCAGGTACAGATACCTCCCTTGAAGCTCAAAGTTAAATTCCTACAATGAAAGTTAACATTATTCTCCTGGGCTTAGAAGATGTTTTTCATCACCTAATTAGTTTTGCGTATAGAGGAGATCTATGTGAAATTATAGTAGAATTCGAAGTGCTTCTATGTACATTTTCAAGTGTTAGAGTTGGCTATTTTGATCATGGATACCCCTCTAGAAGAATTTCTTGCTGTGTCCCTGCATAATACATAATGTTACTCAAAAAGTTTTGATATCTAATATCATCACTTATCAAAAACAGTTATATCTCAATGAGATAAATGTATTACAAAATGGTTACAATGATAATTTAAATGCCAAACAATAGACTAATTTCTTTATATTTTTGTCAAAAAAAAAAGAAAAAAAAAATTCAAAAGAATTGAAACTTATTGATATTTAGAATTGAATAAATATTTTTGTGCTTGAAAAGTAAACTAAGATACAACAACGCTTTATTGCACAAACAGTAATCTGCAATTTTATACGATAAAACGTTGTTATATCTTATTTTATATTGTTATTAGCTAAAAATTATATCAAATTTGCAATGAATCTTCCAAACCAACAAACATGTCTTCTTTTAATGTTTTGAATACCAAAATCTGCTTAAACAATTGCTGATCAATTAGCTCGAAAACAAGTTATTTAATGTTTGTTATAATTTTTAACACATTATATCCAATAGAATCAGAACTAATTGTTGCATTACTGCATTGTTGTAAATAGTAGAACTCAATTTCAATAAACCTCTAATGGGTAAAAATGTGTAACAATGAAATTATGTCCAAGAATGCAGTTCACCGTTGGTAATAAATTTATTGTTTTGAGTTATGCTATGCATCTTGTGGTGCAACAATGTTCAAAGAGTCTACGATTTTCCTCTCTTATTTATTAACGTAGTAAAGACATATGTACATAGATGTAAGGAGATAAGGTAATAAATTTACACTGTTTTGAGTTATGCTATGCATCTTGGGTGCAACAATATTCAAAGAGTCTACGATTTTCCTCTCTTATGTATTAACATAATAAAGACATACAGTGGCTCCCAAAAGTGTTTGTACACCTACGACTTTCAATGAAATAGGTCCTTATCCATTGGTTAGAATTAATATTTCAGAATAGGTATTTTCTTATAAGATTTATGATCTATTTTTAACAAAACCACATGAAAATTTTTAATAAAACATTAAAACTTAATTTTTTAAAAATCAAAAACCAAAAAGTGCCGGAAATTTTATCTCACAAGTCTTCGTACACTTTGAAAAAATGTCAAAAAATTAGTGAATAATCTAACTTTTTACTTAGTTATTATTTAGTAGAATATCATGCAGTAGCAACAACAGCTTTTAAACGTCTGGGAATAGATTTCATTGTTTTTTCTTTCTTTGTTTGGGAAATTTCTGAGTAAGCGTTCAGCCGCACTTCGAGCCTTACTGTTTCTAGTTCGCTTTTCGTTTCAATGGTGTATTTTCGTAATCTAGCCACCAGATATCTCCAAATATATTCCATTAAGTTTAAATCTGGCGATTGATGAGATATTTCTAAGCTTAAGGACAATTTTTGAGGCACCAAACGCAAACATATGCTTCTTATCGTTATCTTGATAAAAAACAAAGTTGTTCCCAATTACCAAATTTTGGGCTAATAGTTTAAAATTGCTTTTTTAAATGTTTAAATGAACAGCATAATTCATTATTTCATTCGAAAAATTCCAAATTTCCAAGTCCTGATGCTGATATGCACCCTCACACAAAAACACCTTCACCGTCCTGATTAACTGATCCAACTAAGTTCTTAAGATTAAATTCCTCATTTTTTCTTCCATTTACAATTATACAACAATTTAACCCAAATTGTTGAATTTATTTTCATCTATACGTAAGAATTTGTTTCAAAACGTTTTGAGCTTATTCATTATTGATTTTACGACGGAAAGCGTAAGCTTACTGTTTTTCGCACGAACAAGAAAATTTCTACGGGAGGAGGTTCCATTTAATCCAGCTAATCAGAGAACTTGGCGAACAATTTTAGGTGAAAATTAAACGTAAAATGTTTCATTCAATTCTGCAGAAACTTTTTCAGTTCTGAAATGTGTATTTTTTATATTTTTTTAACTGTAAACCTCCGATCACGATTTGTTAACTTTGCCAGTTGACCTTTTCTTCGATACGATTCTTATCTTTAAAGCATTTTATCAGGCACTTCACTATAGCATGATATAACTTAACTAATTTAGAGACATTTCAAACCAATTTACGGCTACTGGGAAAAAAATCAAATTTCGAATCGTGAACAATCGTGTTTGTTGTTTTCTACGCATACCTGCCATTTTAAAATAATAAATAGAATATTGGGGAATAAATAAACAAAAAATTAAAGGCAAATGACTTTACAGTGTCATTACAATGCAAAAATAATGAAAGAAACCACATATGATAATTTTAATTATGAATTTATTCAAAAATATTTCACGATGACTTTGACTCACGATATTGTACGATGACTTTTGTGGCGTATTTTTTCTCTGTCTCTTCGTTCCTTGACAAATTTCAAAAATAAAATATGGCAATATTTTGAAAAAAACTACTGGGTTTTATTCAGAATGGCATAGGAATGGTGTGAAAAAAAAAATTGGACTTCATATTCGAATTCAGTTTTGCGTTATTTTGGTTTTACTACAAAATTCCAAGGTGTACAAACACTTTTGGAAGCCACTGTATGTACATAGATGTAAGGAAATAAGTAGATAAATGAAGAGATATAGATGGGAGATAAATACAGAGGCAATATAGAGATAGATATACACAGATGGGGCCGTGGTAGCCCGATCGTAGAGTGTCGGATTCAGGTCCGGAGGGTCCTGAGTTCGAACCTCGATGGTCGAAGACCCACCGTCGTCATCAAAGGGGACTGGGCGACGTTAAATATGCTCGTGGTCTCAATGTCCTCCAAGTGAAATGATACCTCTGGGGGTGCTAGCACAAGGTAGCTATTAGCTCCTGGACTAGTTCTAAATTCTCATTAACAGTTCGATCCGGTGATGGTGCTGCCATCTATCAGTATATAAAATAATGGAGGCAAGGCACTTAGTATGCAGTCCTCGACATAAATACAGTTGCAGTCAGTTGTGACTCTGAATAGGAATAGGAATATACACAGATTGATAATGATAGGAATAACAGAAAATGTTTTACTGAAATTAATATTTGTACAGATTAATGAATATAGGCAGATAGAGACAGACAGCTAACTATAAAGATAGATAGATATGTATCGATAAACAGTGGTGTTCTATAGGGTATATACTCCATATACGCCATATACTCTCAAATATTTTCTATGTACATGTACCTCAAGCTTCAAAAAATTTCATATTATGACATATTATGTATATGATTGCATACACATATTGTGTGTAGTGGATTACTTGCAGTATTCCCTTTAGAAAAAATTGATGGGAACATCACTGTCGATAAATATAATTTGATAACTATTTTTTAAATTGATAAATAGGTATAGATTGATAATCGTAGAGAAAATAGTAAAAATAGAGAAAACATAAATAAATTGATAAAGTACACAGACATAGACACTGATTAAAATATTTTTTATATTGCCAACAAAAGTTCTTTAAGCAGCCATAAAATTTGACAATCTTGATCTCTTTGTATGAGAAGGGAATTGCAAAAAAAGGCAAACTATGTAACCACCAAAGGCTCCTAGCTCCGAATAAAATCTACTTTCAAACACAACCTCATATTTTTCAATAATGCATTATTTTCACTATAATATAATTTATTTTGCAGGTTATGTCTTCCCTGTCTTTATGTTGTCCACTTCCATGTGAAAGCAATCTAATGTTCACACATAGTGGTTCTGCTATCAGCTTGTAAGTCCTAGTGCAAAATTTTTTATACCTTCAAAAAAAAAAAGAGAGAGAGAGAGAGAAAAGGGGGGGGGGAGCTCAATTTGAGGGTGACTAAAGTACCAAGGTCCTTCTGAGCTGCAAACGTTGCGGGTTGTACAGGACAATAAAATACCTAGATTTATAAAATGTGATTGGCTATTTAATGAAAATTTGAATTTTCAGGTCAACAAATTGATGTGAAAAAAATTATAGTAACAAATATGAAATTCTTCCTCCAAAAACATGGAACTAACTGTTTAAAAAATTATGGGGAGTACATAAGATGAAATGTTAACTTGCTATCATTTAAATGAAAATAAATACATGATTACAGAATGGGGGGGGGGGGGATCTTTCATTACAGATACCCATAAATTTTTTAAGCCTTACTAATGCAGTGCCATGGGAAATTTTTCAAAATTTTTATGAATTGGGATTTTTTTTGAAAAATACATTCATAAATGCTCACCTTTTCATTAAGCTTTAATTTCTTAGCATGATCAACGGCTAAAATTTTCAACACAGGCATCAGATCTGATGCGTAACGACACATAGGGCCAGTCATCAAAAATGATTGTAAAGGAGGCGCAGCAGTAGGATATTGTCCAGCATTGCTCACAACCCCTGAGAAATAAATGTGACAGGAACATGTGATATTATTAAGAAATCATTAGGAACAATAGAGCAAAAGACAAAAACTTGTTGACAAAATTTGGTAATGAGGCAATATATATGTTGCTGTGAACAGGGCCTGATCAAGATAAGGTAATGCCCAGGTCCTGGTAAAATTAGTGCCCCTTTCACAAGAAAATCAACACATTTTAAAAGTAGTAGTTTCCAAAAAGGAAACTACAGGACCACATTAATCATGCCCTGACTGTGAAAGAAAGAAATCAAGTCGACACTATTTGGTGAGTATCAACATTAACATGCCAAAATCATTAGCAAAAGGCCAAATATTTCCAGTGAGTTACAGGTCTACATTCTCCAATTTTGGGCTTTCATAATAGCATAGATATACGCTCTATCAACATGCTATTATGCATAAACTTATTTGATTTAAAGTTATTATTATCTAATAATTAATTTATGGCTAGTACTATATTTAGATGCAGTCAAACCTTGATATCTCGAAACCCTTGATGTCTCAAAAAAATTTCCCCCAGACTTTTCTATAAAAACCCCTACTATGTATTTTCCATAGTTATCTCGAAATTTATTTTTCGAAACCCTTGATTTGTCAAAATTTTTGCACAGAAGCAAGTTTCAATTGTTGTTTTTCTTTGGCAATTTTTGTAGTAAAACCAGTTCCAGGGACGATCGCTTAACGTTTTTCATCCCTTTTCTTGGAAATTTTGTGAGAAGGGGATTGGGGCAAGCTAATAGAGGAGTGTTGTAATGAGGCGGGTGTGCTGTGTTTTCTCCAGAATTCAAAATCTTTGTGCATTTCTCTTGAACATGTCGTCCACTTTGAGGAAAAGTGGTCGATTTTTCGTACGTCAGTTTTCCAGCTAAAAAGGAAAATGCGCTCCTCATTTTCATCATTCTGCTTCTTTGATCCCTACAAAATGGCTGCTGAGAACTTTCTGAATGTGGGGTTACTAATTGAAAATAAAATTAGAATTTTTAAATTTTTAGGTGAAAAAAACCAAGTTGAAATTGTTGTTCATTTCAAAATCTCATCCTGTGCACTTTCAACAATTATAAAATTTCAAATCTAGTAAAATATTGAAAACAGTTTTATTGATCATAATTCGAAGCGGTCCCATAGCACATATGAACCGCTCAGAAGCCAATGCGGTTAAGTCCATTTTTTGATATTTTCAGATTTTTGGAAATTTTGATGAACTAAATAATAATGTTCTTAGTTATTAAAGGATTTACTCATTGGTTGCTTTTTTCTAGGTTAGACAGCCCTTTTTTTAATAGCTTCTGAATATAGTGTATAATAATTTCAGAAGCCATTGTGAATAAGTCCACCTTTTATCAATATTTTTTTACATAAACCATGAAATAAAAGTTAAATTGTTCTTCTTCTTTCGGTATTTGTTGGCAACACTGAAAAACAAGAAATTCACAGTAACTTTAACTGTCACCTTCTAATTAGAATTGTTTGAGTTTTATGCGTCAGAACACAAAAATATTACGTTGAAGTGTTTGCGAAAATTATTGTGTTATCAAAAACATTAAATAAATTTTCTTTAATAACTGTAAAAACTCTGACTTTTTAAAATAATAAAATAAATTTATTGTAAGGGTATAAAAACTAAAAAAAAAATCTATGGAAATAGAACACAGTGAAAGTGAAAGTGATGCGATATTTCATTCTAATTCAAGGAGAGTTAACCGTATTGATTCTGATACATCGTCAGATAACGAAGATACAGAAAATCATCGAAATAACGGAAAAGTTGGTAGAAAACACAGCAGAAATCTTGGGAAATGGTCGAGAAATGTTGAGAAACAAAAAAGGATACAAGGTAAACAATATCAAAATAGAAATAAAAGAATAATTCCTGCAAAGAAATTTGATAATAAACCTTTTAACTGTTTACGACTTCGTAATCGCAAGATAACCTTTTATCAAAGAAAACAGGCGATGAAAATTTTTTACAAGCTTAATGATCATCATATGCAAAATATATTTTTAAGTGGGTTAATTAGAGTCCATGTTATCAAAAGACAACGACCCAGGAATAACACCAATGGACCAAGATCTCAGTCTTTTGAATATTTTATTAGTCTTAACGGCCAAGATGTTGGTGTTTGCAAAAAATATTTTACAGAAACATATCAAATAAGTAACGGGCAACTATATAATTGCTATTCAAAGGAAGATCTGAAGGCCCACCGGGGGCAACATATTCCAGGTAACAAAATACATGATTCCCATGTACGAAAACATATTCATAAGTTCCTTTCCTGCTATTTCAAGCAATTATACAAGTCATAATCCCAGATGCAGATACTTAAATTCAGAACTTTCTATTGTAAAAGAAAGAACCCTTTCAGAGTTATAGAAATGAATCCACAAGAATTTCTTTCCACAAAACCATTGGAAGAAGCTGTTACCAGCAGAAAAAAATCAACAAGTAGACTAACAGTCAATTGGCTTAATATGAGATGGATAAAATTGGAAAGGTCAAACCCAAGCAGCATTAAGTTCAAACATAATTTTGACGAGGTTGACACCTTTCATGTAATTGATATTAAAAAAAAAAAAAAAATAGGTAGGCCAGTAAATTTAAAAAATATAACTCAACCTATATTATATCCTAATGGCAGAACAATTTCAAGAGAAACAAGCAAAGACATCATATGTTTATTAAAGTATATACCTCCAATTAAACACGACTTTTACAGGACATTAAGGACAACACGTGGAGATCAAGATTTACATTTAAATAACTCGCCAGAAGATGATGTTTATTATGATGAATAAACAGAAAACTTATGACCCAATAAATGTTATTTTATTATTTTTACATAAATTTCTTATATTTTTCAGCTGCCAAAAGGTATAAGTCCTAAAATTTTTACGATGCTGTCATTATTTCAATAAATACTTACGTTTTTATTAACACATCCTGTACATATCTTGTTTTTTTTGCAAAGTTTACACCTCGAAAAAAGACTGTATACACTTTTCCAATTAAATTAATAAACCCAAGAATTTTAAAAACTAATGTATCAAAAAACATTACTTTTCTCAGTTTTTGTGTTTTGGACCTTAACCGCATTGGCTTCTGAGCGGCTCATATATAAATGCATATAGTGTACATGTGTGTAATTATGAGAGAACTAGTGTAATTTTTTAAAACCTTGATAGGTCGAAAACTCAATATCTCGAATTTTTTCCTCGTCCAGAGAGATTCAAGATATCGAGGTTATACTGTATTGAACTATGAGCAAAATTTTCAGTCACTAACTCTTATGTTGTTGGTCAATTCAAATATAATTATGAGATCATGATGCTTGATTCACTGCACTTTTTTTTTCTAAACCGGCATTAGTTGGTAGTTTGTAAATTTGATTCATTTTACTTTTTCATAAAAATTGAATTGAGATTTTCTCAATGTTAAATAGAGTCCTTTTCACAGAACAAACTTGTGTTAAGAAAGTTTTTTAAATTTTGGCTTTTTGGCTCTTTTAATTATTATAGGAAGTGCATAATAACTTGTGCAATGCAATTTAATGACTTTTGTGGATTTACCATTTATTTAATCTCTGCATTGCATTTTAGTTTTATGCATGACCTCAGTCACTTTTTAAATAATAAATTTCAATCATAATATTTTTCCTGTCTAAAAAGGTAAACATTTCTGACATTAGGTAATTGTGTTTTTGGACTATTATGATTTTTTTCATTACTACTATGATTTTTTTAATTACTAATTTACTGTTATGTTTTTCTTTCATTGGGCGTTTTTTTTAATTATTATTTTAGGGTATTACCACTGCATAATTTCTTCTATTCTTTTTCTATATCCAAAAATTCTTATTTATTTGTGCAGTTTAATTTAATTTACTTATAATTTTTGAGTTTAAAATATTTCCCCTACTGGTGACATATGTATTTTAAGGCGATTTCATCTCAATTAAAATTTACGTAAAATAGCCCCCTTTTCATGATACTGTTTAAATGATAACTATTCAAAAAAAAAGTAGCAGAATGAATTCTTTCATGAAAACTCAAAGTTTTAATTTGAATGGACAGCCGATAATAAAGGTGTGGGGGGAAAAATGTCAATATTAAGATATTATTTTGGCTTATATAAGCCATTTTGGCTATTTTTGATTACACTTGGCAGGAAAAAAATCAAAAGCATTAGCCAAACGGATCTACATTTCGCCTATCATTCATCACACATAATATGAATATTACAAAGCAGGGTTGGCAAGGTTTTGGACACAATGGTAAAAACCATTGTGTCCAAAAAAAACCCTGGACGGTTTTTTTGGGGGGTTCAGGGTTTTTTTGGGGGTTTTTCAGGGTCCAAAAAAACCCTGTAAAACCCTGGACGGTAAAAAACCAGGGTTTTTACCGTCCTGTCCAAAACCCTAGTGTCCAAAACTGTCCAAAACTATATTTTTAGAACAATTGTATTGTGTGAGAAAACATCAAAAACAGAATAAAATGTATCAAAGTAATGTTTTATATTGAACATTTATTCAATGAGAACATTCAACTTATGATGCAGCTGATTTTAATCCAGTTACATAGAAATTGAATTCTTGATTAACATTTTAATTTGTATGAATGAGTTTATTTATTTGTTTATTTTTTGATAATAGTAACGAAATTTCCCTATGTTTATGCATGTGTGCACATGAAAGCAATGTTGGCAAGGTTTGTTATCATCCTGTTCAAAGCCTCTGTGTCCGAAAGTGTCCAAATTTTGAAAAACTATATTTTATGAGAAAATATCAAAACAGAACAAAATGTGTCAAAATTATTTTTTTGACCATTTAATATTTATTCAAGGTGAACGAACATTCAAGTAGGATAACTTATTTATGCAACTGATTTCAATTAATCTAGTTGAGTAAAAATTAAATTCTTCATTGAACATTTCAATTTGTAATGCAGGGGTTTTTTCCATTTACCAAATTTTTCGACATTTATGTGTGTGTGCAAAAGAAAATGTTCAAAATATACTGCAATAATCGACTTAAATGCAATAAATTTTTTTTTTTCCCTTGGCACCTTAATATTGCACATTTAATAACATTCCTTTGAGTTACAAATGAAACTGAAATTAGTTGTCTTGGTAGTGTTGTGATTCCCTTTCAGAAGTCTACCAACTGTTACATAAGGAAGTTTTTATGTAATAGTTATTGGCATTTTATTTAAGTAAAAATATCTTTTAAATGAACATTTTTAAGAAAAGTACTATCAAATACTCATTATTTTGACCTCATTAATATTTATATTTATGCATTACAAAAATTGCAGTAATACGAATTAATTAGATTACACCCCTTTAGCATCAGCTTAGTTTTGGACAGTTAAAGACAGTTTCGGACACTTTTGGACAGTTTTAGACAGTTTTGGATGGTAAAAACCACCTGTCCTGTCCTAAAACCAGTTTTGGACAGTCCAAAACCCAACCCTGTTACAAAGAATGTAAAATTTATTGATCAGATGATTCTGGAAGAATATAATAGTAATTATTTAAACAATAGGTTTAAAAAAATATTAAAGCATTTTACTACTTTAGTTTCAGTATTTTTATTGTATTTTATTATATAATTAAGTATTCTTGTGCTTTTAAGTCTTATTTTTGATTGTACTTGCTTTCTTAAAGTGTTTTTCTATTCTGTGTAGCTAAGCCTAAATTGTGCTTGATTTCTTGTTAAGCCTGACTGCTCTGTTTAGGGTGTAACTTGTTTATTTTAATTTACTGCTTGTCTTAGGATTTAGTAATATTTGTATCTTTTACTTCCAATGCTTTCTAATTCTAATAATTAGCAATATTTCTCCAATTTTGTATTTTTGTATTGACTTTTTAAGTGTACCATTTTGAGCTAGAATGGGAGTTATATGCATAATGAAGGAGGTTAAAAGTGGTAAAGGGGACAAGTGGATTTCTTGTGACCTATGTCAGATGTTCTGCTTGTTTAAGGGGAAGGATGAGTCCTGAGAAGGGATTTCATTTGCACAAATTGTGTTGAACTCTCAGCAATCAGAGTTAGGATGCTTACTTTGGAGGGTGAGTTAGCATTAGGCTGTAGGCGTGTAGATGGGGTAAACACTCCAGAGGGAAAGGGGGAAGTTAGCAAAAAGGAGGTTGGCATTAGCTGTGTGTTAGATAGTGGGAATATTCCCAGAATTAAAGGAGGAAGTTAGTAAAAAGGATGTGGGAATTAGCTGTGTGTTAGATAGTGGGAAAATTCCAGAGGTAAAGGGGAAAGTTATTGCTGAGGCGACTGACTGGGAAACAAAGGGTATAATTTTGGGAGATTCAATGGTGCGTGAGGTGGGAAACTCAATAGGCAGAGTTAGACGTAAGGTGGCTAGATGTTGTTTGCCCAGGGGCTCGGGTGAGAGATGTAAATAGGGTTGCTGAAAAGAAGGGGGTATTTAATAAAGAGGATGTAGTTACTTTGTGGGTGGGAACTAACGATGTAGGCCATAGTAACAATGATGAGTTTACAAAGGAATGGGATTCCCTGTTGGACAAAGCAACCAACTGTTCGGCAAATGTCCAAGTGGTTGGTTTGCTTCCCAGGTATGGAGTGCATAGGAGTTGGTTAAACCAACGGGCTAGGTGTATGAACCTGATACTCAAGGAAATTTGCGTTTAAGCGTAGTATCAGGTTTATTGTTGGGTGGAGTAGATGTAAACGAGATTGAGATTGCTAGGGATGGCCTACATCTGAGCTCTACAGGGGTCAAAATGGTTAATAGTTTGGTTTTAGAGGCTTCAGAATCAAAAAACTAAGTTGGAATGGGGGGCATGGTTTAAGGAGCAGAATTCGAAAGGGTACTAACTATCGGGATTTTAGTAGAAACGGAAATAGGGTGGCTAATAAGAGAAAAGATTTAACACTTGGGATTCAAACAATCGTGCAAGCATTAAATAAAAGTAAGATGGGCTTACTTAAGGTTTTTTATACAGATGCTCATAGAATTATGAACAAGATGGAAGAATTGAAAAGCATAATTATAGACGAGAGGTTGGATATTATTGGAGTTACCGAGACATGGGCTACCGAAAGTGATGATGATTTATTATCTATTGCTGGGTATAATTTGTTTAGACAAGATAGAGTAGGTAAAAGAGGTGGTGGGGTTTTATTTTATGTCAGAGACACTTTAATTTGCAACGAATTGGTAATTAATGATAAACCTAATGAGATTGATATGATTTGGCTGGAGTTGATTAGTAATAGGGGCAAAAAACTACGTTTGGGGAATATTTATAGGCCACCCAACTTAGGCCAGGGTCAAGACGAACAGATGTTTAGTATTATTAGTGACATTTCTAGCAAGGGGTCAGTCATCATAATGGGAGATTTTAATTTTCCAGGAATTGATTGGAATAATTTTTACCATAGTAATAGCAGAGAAGAGGATTTTTTTAAAGTAATTGGTGACTGTTTCTTAGATCAAATTGTAACTCAGGGTACTCGACAGGACGCGATTTTAGATCTAGTTTTCTGCCACATGGAAGGCTCTGTTCAGGGGTTATGTGTAGGGGAACACATTGGAGATAGTGACCACAACAGTATTAGGTTTGGGATTAAATTTGATATGCACAAAGTAGAGAATTTTAGGTTTGTGCCCAATTTCAGAAATACTGACTTTGTGGCACTTCGGCAGAGTTTGAAAGCAGTTTTTTCTTCTGGATTGGACAATAGCGATGTGAATCTTCAGTGGGCAGAGTTTAAGGAAAATCTAGCAAATACGGTTAGGGATCATGTTCCTTTTAGGAGAAAGGATGTCAACACTAAAATTTGGCCAATGTGGTTCTCCAGGAAAACTAAAGACGCTCAAAATTACAAGCAAGCTGCTTTTTATAGGTTTAGAGAAACAAGTCACAGTGCAGATAGGCTCCAATATTGTAAGAAGGCAAGGCGTAAATTTAAGTATTTGGTACGGATTCAGAAAAGAGGGTTGGAGCAAAGACTGGCAGATAACATAAACAGGAATCCCAAGAGGTTTCTTGCATACGCTAATTCGGGGAAAGTTCGAAATAGTCATATTGGGTCACTGGTTGATGAGCACGGAATTTTAATTCAGGACGATAATGATATTGCTAATGTTCTTAATAACTTTTTTCGAGTGTTTTTAACGATAACTGTATCTCAACAGTTGACACCAACAAGACACAAGCTATAATACAGCTTGAGGACTTTGTATTTTCCAGGGATGACGTTTTACTTCATTTGAAAAAAATTAAAGAGACTAAGGCTCCGGGGCCAGATAATATTTATCCGAAAATTTTAGTTGAATGTGCAGAGGAATTAGCAGATGTAATCGCAAACATTTTCAATGCTTCTTATAATTCGGGGACAGAGCCAGAGGACTGGAAGCTGGCTAACATTACACCGCTCTTCAAGAAAGGGTCTAAAGGGAGTGCGGAAAATTATAGACCTGTGAGTCTAACTTCGGTGGTTTGCAAAATTTTTGAAACATTGATGAAAATTAAGATAGTAAATTTTCTAGAGACTAATAATCTATTGACTAGTTTTCAGTACGGTTTCAGGAAAGGTAAATCTTGTGTAACTAATTTATTACATTTCTATGACAAAGTTACCATGGCTTTGGACAATAAGAAGCCTGTAGATGTTGTTTACATTGATTTTCAAAAAGCTTTCGATAAGGTACCGCATGTTGCTCTACTTAGCAAATTAGCTGATATAGGAATAGGAGGGAAAACTTTCATTTGAGTAAAAAATTGGCTGACCGGAAGGAAACAAAGAGTAGTTGTAAGGGGAAATTATTCTGATTGGAGTGAGGTCTTAAGGGGGGTTCCTCAAGGATCAGTGTTAGGGCCTGTTTTGTTCATTGTCTTTATGAACGATATTCACAAAAATATTTCTGGGAACACGAATTGTTTTGCTGATGATGTCAAAGTTATGGGGACTAGAAAATGAAGAACAAGCAAATCAGCTGCAAGAGGATCTAGATAATATTACGGAGTGGGCTGATAAATGGGGTATGGCTGTTAATGTTGGGAAATGTCAAGTGCTACATTTAGGGCATGGAAATAAGTGTACAAGTTATTATTTGCAAGGTTCAGTCTTTAGTCAGGCAGACAAAGTTACTGATCTGTGGGTCCTAATAAGTCAGGATTTAAAGTTAAGCCAACAGTGCAGCATTGCTAGCAACAAAGCCAATAATATGCTTGGGTTTATCAATAGATCTATTTCAAATAAATCTAAAGAAGTTCTTCTGCCCTTATATAGAAGTTTGGTAAGACCCCATTTGGAGTATGCTGTTCAGTTTTGGTCTCCTTATCTTAAGAAAGACATTAATGTATTGGAAAGGGTTCAAAGGCGGGCTACAAGGCTAATAAGTGGACTTTCCCACTTAGATTATGATTCCAGGCTTAGAAGGCTAAAAATGTACAGTCTTGAGCAAAGAAGAGACCGAGGGGACATGATTCAGCTGTTTAAATTTATTAAAACGAAAGATGTTACGGGTCTAAAGTTTAGCACTGAAAACAGGACAAGGGGTCATTGTTTTAAGCTATTTAAATCTCAGGCTAACATGGATATTAGGAAAAATTATTATTTTAGCAGGGTAGTGGAACCTTGGAACAGCTTACCGGAAGAGGTGGTAATGAGCAAAGGAGTAGACAGTTTTAAGAGGGCCATTGATCTTCACTGGGGATTGTAAAGGACCAGTCTAGCTGGGCCCAGAGCATAGCTGCCAAGTGCTCCGTTTTTCCCGGAGTTTCTCCGATTTTTATTGCGTACTCCGAAAATCCGATTTTTTCCAAAAAACTCCGTTTCTTTGACTTTGCTTGTACACTTTTCGATTTTTGAGGAAAAAGAAGAGATTTCCCTATCCTCGAAGGCAGGAATTATGCGCAAACTCAACAAAAGAGAAGACAATTTGATGCTTTGGAAGCTTAGTGTCAGGATAAACACTGAGGGGGAGCGCCAGTTGGAGATCGTCGTTTTTTCATCGAGTATTTCAGCTACGTGTAAAACGTAGCCGCCATGTTTGGTCATTCACAAGATGGAAGTTAGCAGACGATACTTAAGCGCCTTCGTTTTCAAAGACAAAGCAGAATTGGGTGTTTCTTTTAACTGCAAACTAATGAAAATAAGCAAAATGTGCTGCAAAATGGTTTTTTTTTTTGGTTATTTTAAATAATTTTATTGAGAAATATGAAAACAGTTATACCATTTAAAATTTCATTTTATCCTTATTGCTTTGGATACGGATGTGCTAAAAATTCGCAATTAAATTGTAGTTTCATGGGGATTTTTTATTTTTGAATTATTTTCATGCTATAAATTCAAAATTTTATATCTGAATTTTTGACTTAGTCGCCATATTTGGTCATTTGCGAGATTTTAGTACACAAGACTTAAGTGGCCAAGTTTTCAAAATCGGAATTAGATGTTTATTGCAATGCAAACTATTGAAAATAATGCAAAATGGACTGTTTTTTGTTTTTTTTCCCCGGAAAATTCTATATTTTTTTCTTGAAAAATGCAAAATTTTTTCTTCAGAATATTATTTTATCCTCATTGGTTTAGACTAACGTGCTAAAAACTCGCTATTTCGTCTAAATTTTAGTTTTTTAAGGGTCATTAATTATTTATATAATTGTTTTTCATGCTGTTAATTCAAAATTTTATATCTGAATTTTTGACTTAGTCGCCATATTTGGTCATTTGCGAGATTTTAGTACACAATACTCTTAAGTGGCCAAGTTTTCATAATTGGAATTAGTTGTTTATTGGAATGCAAACTATTGAAAATAATGCAAAATAGGCTTTTTTTTCGGAAAATTCTAAATTTTTTTCTTGAAAAATGCAGAATTTTTTTTCTTAATATTATTCTATCCTCATTGGTTTAGACTCTAATGTGCTAAAAATTCGCTATTTCGTCTAAATTTTAGTTTTTTTAATGCTCATTAATTATTTATAATTACTTTTAATGCAACAAACTCAAAAATCTATTGTCTTGACTTTTTCGCTTTGTTGCCCTGTTTTGTCATTTGCAACATGAAGTAGACAAGACTATTAATAGCCTAAGTTCCCGAAAACAGAATTAGTTGTTTGTCTCAATACAAACTATTAAAAATAACAGAAGGCAAAAAGTTATGTTTTTTTTAAAAAATAATTTTCTTGAAGGGGAATTTTTTTTTTTTTTTTAGGGAAGTTGTAAAAACTGCCTCCCCCTCTCCAGTTTGTATTTCAAAACTTAATGACATTGGTGGCCACTAATTTTTTGGAGTCGAGTGCCACTGGCCACCTTCAAAATTTCAGAGTCTTGACCTTTACTACGAAGTTGCTTTACTTCCAAGTATAAGAAATAATTGTTTTTTTTAAATCTTCAATATGTTCTTATGCATGTAGGATATGTATAAAAGCATATTTTTAAAAAGGATTGCAGTTTTATTAAATCAAACAGTAATCATGTTTTTTAAAACTTTTCAATATGTATCTATGTAATGTTGCTTTTTTAATGTAAAATAATTTTGTTTTAAACTTGGTTGTAGTTTTGTTGAAAATCTAACATGAAAATTTAGAAAAGCATTTTATAAGTGCTTAGAATTTATGGAAACTTATGGTACAGAAGGAAGGTTTTGCGCAGGCCACGATTTCATGCTACTATTTTAGCCCTCAGTGCTCCTATTTTTTACCTTAAGTGCTCCTATTTTTTGTATCTTGAGGTTGGCAGCTATGCCAGAGCCTGTTGCTGGTCGTCACTTTTGTATTTGTATTTACTGGTTGAAACTCGTAGTTTTAATTTGGCGTAGTTTTTTCATTTGTACAAAAGTTCGAATACTGCTATTAGAAAAATCTACATTTCAGCATACAATGAAAATGTTTTTCTGTGCAAAAAGGATTCCCTTGAGGTATATCTAATACTCTTTTTATGCTTACATTATGCTCAGTGGTCTGGACGGAGTCAAAGCTTTAAAAAAAAAGGGAAGAACACCCTTTGATTAGCAATCAACTTATCTGATTGATAACTGTAGCCTGCATAAAGGAGTCGAAACACCAAATAGCATTCCCACTGCATTTATTTTATTACGTGTGTTATCTGTTGTATGTTATGAGTACATGTAATGCGTAATATTACTGTAAATTTGCTATTATGTCGGACAACCTGAACTGGCCCGAAGTTCAGACAGTTTATAGCCGAACGCTCTACCGAAAAAAAAAAAACACAGGTAATTTTAAAAAATTTTTCTTGCTGAGAAGTCTTTTTATTTTTGAAAATTTTTACAATTTGTTATCGCAGGCTGTTTGAACCATTATGACTTAGATGGCAGCACGTGTTCATCATTTAACAGCACAGTTAAAATACGAAATAATTTGAACTAAGTTCTTTTTTAAGTGTAGCTTTTCAAATGTAGTAAAAATGTGATACGCTATTTGTTTTTTTGCAAAAAGAAGAAAAATATATATATTACCCTTTAAATTGAGGTAGTATTTTTTTTTTAATTTGTACAAAGAGTCAAAAACTCATTAGAAGAATCTATATTTCAACATACGATTTATTATATTTTACTGAACAAAAAACAATTCCAATGTAGTCTGAAATTTTAAACCTGATACTTATATTTTCGCTTACAGTGTGCTTTAATTTTCTTCCCGGAGCCAAAGCTTTAAAAAAAAAAAAAAAAAAAAAAAAAAAACCTTACAATTGAGTATCAATTTAGCTCCGTGTTGCATCAAGTTTTCATAACAGCTAGGAGCGTTTCTACCTCATGTATTCCCTCATATTTAATATTTATTGTTCATGTAATGCGCGATATTTTTCTAATTTTTTGATGCAGATTGTCCGGACGTGGGCCCGAACACGCATTCTCCTGGTTAGCAGTCGAACGCTCTGCCAATCAAGCTATTCAGCTCTGTCGGTAACAGTGCAAGTTAAAGTTATAAATTTAACCGAAAACCACATTCTGTTTCTTTAAAACAGGTTTTTTTGCCCAAAAAAACAAATTTTAGACCGTGGGTCTATTTTTCGTCAGTAGCCTGCACGATAAGCTTTAAAATAAGGTGTAAATCAACGAAATCGATCAAGAATTGAGGAAAATCTCGCGTAGAAACCAAAAACAGGTTACAGAAATAATATATAAGGATGTGAATGTCATTTTCGGAAAATCCTGGGTGATTTGACATAGAATGACCCAATAGTGAACTGGTGACAGAAGCAGAAACACTTATGTTGTGACACATATTTAACGAACCATGAGAGCATGAAAAAAATGAAAGAAAAATAGCAAAAATTTGTATTTTATTTATTTTTTTTTAAATTTATTCATTTATTTTTATTTATTTGTTTATTTATTTATTTATTTTTTTGGTTGTACGTCAATAATTTGCTAACGCATATTCCTATACAACTTGATTCCAAATTGAAATTTTTAAAAAAATAATAATTATTTCTAACTGATTTCATTAGTTTCAATCAGTTTATCTTTATTAAAAGTTACAACACTGTAATAAACTTTTTTTTCACATATTAAATTTTAAAAATTATTTATAGTATTTATGTAATCATATAAGGTCAGTTTCGCTAAGTTCCTGAGTGTGACCTGAAATTGAAATATGTATATAGGTCTTTATCATGCATTTTTTTTAATGAATGTTTTGTTTCAAATTTTTCATTTAGTTTTTATCTGATGCAAGTGAAATTATGGACTTATTGTTGAAAGTACAAACAAATGCTGCTCCAATCGCAGAGGATGATCCACAGGTTTGTATTGAAAAAAGAAAGAATCTATTTTAATTGATATACGAAGCTCCAAAAATATAGTGTAATGTTCTTTCAATTTCCCTCATAGCTTTCATACATGATAGCAGCTTGGGCCAGAATTTGCAAAATTTTAGGAAAGGCTTTTGAACCTTATTTACCATATGTAATGCAGCCTGTACTTAAAGCTGCTGCTATTAAACCTGAAATTGCCTTTGTGAATTGTAAGTTACATTCTTCACTTCTCCTTTTTCCCCCAAAAAAAATTTTTTTTATCATGTCTTACCCTACATTTGCCTGCTTTTTTCATCATATGTATTGTTTCTAGCTGAGGATGCAAAAGTTGTTGAAAATGACGAAGATTGGGAACTGGTTAATTTAGGTGAAAAGGTATGTTTACATTATCTTTAATAACTCATTTCATCTAATTTTGCACTAAGCTTTGTGTGTATCAATTTTCCTAAAATTTATTTAAATTTCAGTAAAGATTAACTTTTGTTAGCCCACTTTTATTTTGCCATAGTAAAACTAACTAACAGATTTATATTAATATCCTTTCATTAAGTGCAATTGTATAAAAGAAATATTCAGTTCTTAAACTATTGAATTTTGTAAAACATTTTTTGTTTTTTATATTTTTTCTTTTTTTCTCTCTTTTATCATGCCTCAATTTTGTAACTGAGAAGCACGTTTTCTTACTGTTACAGTGGTGGACATAATTATAAAACACCTATCTAATTTCACAGATAGTGAAGGAAAAAATTCAGCACTTTTAAAAATGTTTCATCATATGAGTCAAAAACATCAATTTATTCTGTTATCGTATATAATTATTGTATAAGAATGATATTTTCATACAATTTCATGAAAAATCTTAAAAACCTAATGGAAAAAAATATCAGACGCCAACCGTGATTTCCAAATACAGTTGTTAACATAATTAGCTGCCACTAATGGTCTAAAAGAAAATCCTCTAATATGGTTGTTCAATATTTGTGGAGCCTCCATTGTTTTTTATCACATGAAAGATGTGATTCGGCATAGAATCTATCAATTGTAACAAAATGTCGCAAGACAGTTCTTCCCAAGCATTCTATAGCATTCTTTAGGTTTTGACACAGATAAACTGCCTCCCATTTCCAGCTAAGATCCTCCACAAGTTTTCGATTGGATTTAAGTCTATGGAGCGAGAAGGCCACGGGGGAACATTTATACTTTGCTCTGAAAGCCACTTTTTTATTTCGTATGATGCATGAATCATCATGTTATCGTGCTGAAAAGTGTAGTTTTTGCCACAAAGAAGTTTACCGTATATGGCTAATTGATCTTTAAAAAGATTCTTGTACTTTTCCGAATTCATTCTTGAATGCTCAAAAACAATGTCTGTTTTCCCTTAAGCAAAAAAACCAGCCCCAAAACATTACTGAGCAGATCCCAAAGAGTTCCTATACAGATACTGGCCCATTCTGATGCAATAATATAATATTTACCCCTCAATTAGAAGCTTTAATCAAAGTAAATGGCCAACTGTCCAAAAACTGCGGGAAAAGCTGAATTTCCTATTTGCCAAATTTTTGCACAGTTGATTGTGATTACAAGTGAAACGGAGCTGTATTTAAACAGAAAGGCAATGAAAAACCATAAAAGGAACGTAAGGAAGCAAAAAATGAAAAACCTGTACAGTGTACATATTTATTGATGTTAGTACAAAATAAAAGGCACGGGTAACAGAAATTCGCAAAAACGGATCACTTAAAAATAATCGCGGAAACAAACATTTTCATACATAAATATGATTATTGTTCATTCTAAATCGGAAACAAGATTATAAAATTTATTAAATTTCATTTTCTTTCCTTGCAAAAATGTATTTGCAAAAAAAAAAGCACAGAAAAACCTAGATGGGCAAAACGTTCCCGATTTTGGGAGAAAAACCGGAAATCAATTTAAGTGCGAGATTCCGTTTTTATTTCTTTACATTTTTAAAAGTTAGGGATAGAAGCAAATATGTACTATGTTTTTTTTTCTTTTTAATGGGTATTTTCTACTCTGATATATCATCAATATCGAGGAGTTGCTCATAATTTTTATCAGTGGCGTAGCTAGACCCGACTTTCGGGGGGGGGGGGTTACTTCTTATATATATATATATATATATATATATATATATATATATATATATATACATCTATAATATATATATATATATATATATATATATATATATATGTATAATCGCTTGGAATTTTTCCCTTTTCTTCTTTTTTTTTTCTTTCTCTTCTCTCTTCTTTTTCTCTTTTTTTTTTTTGAGACTAAATTTTCGGGGGGGTTTTGTCCCCAAACCCCCCCCCTTAGCTACGCCCCTGATTTTTATGTGCTGCATTTATGGCAGTGCGGCATTTCGGAACATATAAGTTTTTTGACAGACTCTTACTCTTGTTGGGGTGCGGCAATTATACCGATGCGTCGTATCTACTGTAAGTTATTGTACTCAGGCTGCCTGTTCAGGGGGGGGTGGAAGAGATATATGCTAGCATTTGATACCAGGTGCTCCCCCCTCACTCTCAATTTTATGAACAATTTCCGAATGAATATTTTTGTCGTATGATGAGGATTGAACGAAACTACATGCCTTCTGCACAGAGAACATTAGCAACTGATCTTTGGCTTTGATAAAAATGTTATGTTTACCATGCATGTATTTTTCCTTTTTTTTTTCAGTGACAAATTTTGGAACACGAAAGAGGTAAAAAATCATCAAACCAATAAAACAATATTCGTTTTTATTGCTTGATTCAAATTAAAACTGGCCCGTCATTCTGATTTTCCCCCGGGGGTGGCTAGCAAAGGATGTATACTGGATGCAAATATTATCTGAAAACAACAAAAACCGCACAAACTTGTTTAGTTAAGCATTAATTTGCCAAAGCCAGTGAGGGGAGAAATTGACCCCACTGACGCCCCATAAATGACGTGTCTGAAACAAATTTATGTTGAATGCTAAAAGTACACAACATAATACAAACCCTATAGTTTACTTATTTTGTTATTTATTTAGTTTAAATACTTTATTATAAATTTTATGTCCCATATTTAAGAACAAATTTATTTTAGTTCTGCATTTTCAGTCTTTTTCCTTTTCTTCAAATTCAAACATCTGCCCCTGTTTATGCAAGAATGCATGTCAGCTGCTGATTATTTTTAACTAAAACTAATTTAATATTTGCTTTGCTTTTTGTATCATAGTTTATGACAGCAGGAGCTGAAAGTGTTAGTATTTTCAAATGATAAATGGATGCTCTCGAAGGAATGTTTTTGTTTTTGACAAAACAAATCTTCCACAAAAATGATTTTATTGCACCAAAGTATGAGTTTTATTATTTTTTTTTTACGATCGCTATATTGCATTTTATTCTTTTACACTTAAAAATTTTATTACTGTTTTGTTGAAAAGTGTTTGTTTGGATTTTATTTTCATATATCTTTGTTTCCACCAGTTTATTTTTCATATTGATGATTGTCAGCTTGTTTCTTTCTTTTTGTTTTTGATACTCGGCCTTTCATTAAATCCATTTAATACTTCAAAAGTACTGTTAGCTTATTTTTGGGACAGTTTTAAATAAAAAATACTGTTAGTTTATTTTACATTAGAAATAAAATTTACTCTAAATTTGTTCCCTCTTTACGTGTGTTTAGTCCCATCGCTTCCTATTTTTCCTACTTTTTTAAGTGATTTTTTTTTCTACTTTTCCTGTTTTTTCAATTTTTTATTCCTTATTTCCTACTTTTCCCCCCCAAGAAAACACTTCGGGGTCTGACTGAGCCTCCACCCATTTGCTGGCTCACTAGTACATGAGAAGACTGCTGTAAATCATGCCAATAATACTGAAACCTGCCAGGACCATCCAGGTTAAACTTTTTTTTCATTGGAAAATAACAGAGAGTACCATTTGGAGGTACAGGCGATAGTTTGTTTAGCAAAGTTTAAACGTTCTATTTTGTGGCAGCTTAGAAGTGGTGGTTTTTTTCTGAACTTTTTATGTTTCATATAGGAAGCCAGGGGCAAATCCAGGATTTTTTTCTCACTACCTATTTTTGTGAAAGTACTTTATCAATATTCTATTTTTCTGAAAGGTTTTTTTTTTTTATTAGCATTGATTTTTCTGATCTTTTAAAGGCACATTCTAATTTTTATTTTTGTCTCAGAAAATTAGAGCAATTTAAACTTTAGTTTGAAAAGTGCAAATGTCATTAACTAATATTTTGAACATTTTTTTTTTTTTTTGAGGGTGGGGGAGACACAAAAGGTAGGGAAAATAGTATTGTATCTCAGCTCAATAAGCTTTTACTGTGTACAATTCAGGAAATCACCATCCCCTAAAACTGATGCTAAAAGAT